>NC_085012.1:5633921-5856421 GCF_963854185.1 Sardina pilchardus
TTTATGATTATGATTTATGATTATCACATACAGTAAGACAACTCTGGTGAATGTAATGGTGTTGAAATGTTTTGGGCCTTAGTAATGCTTTTTAGTTCCTTAAAGTGAATGTGAAAGTATAATTACATTTTTCCTATCAAGGGTAGATGTTTTCCAGAAGCTTTCATTTTCAGACATGCCACCAATTTGGGACTCATTCACTGTCCCTAAGAGTTAAAGAAGATGATACATATCCTTCTTGTCTCGTCAGTCTGAAGGACCCACTGTTAGCATGACTTAGCATAGCTCATTGAGGCGGACTCACTGTTAGCATGACTTAGCATAGCTCATTTGGGTTTATAAATACATTCTCCCTCGCTCCTCGAGCCACAATCCTCACTGATCTACTTAAAGAATGATGGGGCGTCAACAATGGGATAGTCTATCCAGTGTTAGTTATAGATCAGTGGGAACGCCCCTCAAGGATCAAGCATCGAGGATCGAGGAGAGATGTTGAGAGGCACCCATTGAGGAGGACTCACTGTTAGCATGGCTTAGCATAGCTCATTGAGGTGGGCTAAACCAATTAGCTATAGCACCCAGAAGTGATAAAATAACTCCAATATTTTCCCATATACTTATCATGACAGTTACAACAGATACCCATGCTAGATGAGACACAGCAATGTTCTAAACATTATGCAAAAATTAGATGTTTATCCCGACTTGTTATGCAAAGTTGCTTAGGCATCCAGTGTGTCTCTGCCTTATCTTCATTTTTAAATGGGAGGGAGTACAGATACAGGTGACACTGTAGGCCAGCGGTTCCCAACCTGGGATCTGCGGACCCCATTAAGGGTCCCCAGAGATTGCAGGGGGTCTGTCCAATATTACAATGTTGCTTGGACTGAGGTTGTGAGATTACCAAAATTATATTTGTGGACATTAGATGTAGGCTACAAAATCCCAATCCACCCAATCTGATAATCAAAACTCTGCATAATCCAAATTAAAACATGTTTTTGTTCCACCGCTATTTATTGCCTCTGATTTATAAATTTAAGCAACCTTCAGGTCAGGCTAGGCACTGGTAATTCATCCCCGGACACTGATTGTTGAATAAAAACATTGTCTTGTGTGTGTATGCGGGTAGGAGTTTGGGTAGGGGGCTCTGGCTTGTCTTAGACACAGACAAGGGGGCCATCAAGGAAAAAAGGTTGGGAAACGCAGCTATAGGCTACACATTACACCCAATATTATTATATTTTTCTTCTGTCATAGTTGGCCCTAAATGACAAAGATACAATCACAAGTACTTGACTGAATATTTACTGAGCACACAGGAAAACTTCATCATAGGTATTTCCATATAAGGCAAGCATCGCTCAAGAGGACGGGTCAACTCTCACCAATAATCTGTAGCGTGGGAAAGTCCTGTTATCTTTTATGGACTGTGGGAACACTTGACCTTTGACCTCCGTTTGTTAAGATGCAACATCATGTTTGTGTGTCTGAATGTTGCTAAAAAGGAGAACATGGCAAGCGTTGTGCAAATTAACCTTCTAACGGTCAGTTGGTTTCCCACAAGAAAATGATTAAATGTCCCATTCCCATTAAAAGTGATTACATTTCTCTTAGAGAAGAGAAGAGAACTACTTTGTAGGTGTGTGAACATTCAGTCAGATTAAATCTTGTGTGTCTGTACTCAATTTACTCTCACCCATTCATTTCTGTTGATATCACAGGTGTACAAAGGTAAAATAAGATACCCAAGATGTTTTAAAAAGCCATGGAACCTCATGATAGCCAAATGAAAATTAATGATATTTTTGAGAGAAAAAAAGTTGTAAGTAGGTCAAATGGCAGACATAACCACAACATAAGGGACCAATCACAATGTACAGTATCCTTTCCAAAAGGTTGCTAGGCATGGCAATACAGTACAGTGTATGTCACTTCAGCTAAGTAACATATCACTAACAAAGCCTCAAAAACATGTACACAAATCATTGTTTTCCTTTGCCACAAATTAGCCAAACAACCAACCCACTGGATGAAATCATTGAAAACAGCCAAAACACAACTTTGACCCAAAACATTTGGGTCAGAGTGGCTTCCGTTTGCGGCCCCCTTGACCCCTTAAGCCAGCTCGACACGATTCTGAGGGCTGTCTGAGTGATGAGTCAGAGGAGAGGAATGCAGCGCTCGTCATGGCTTCTTGGAGGGGCTTTCCTGCAGCGGTTCCTCCTTATGACTGTGAGCAACGTGCCCTATATTGGGAGCCGGGGTGTTATAATTACACCTGACACACAGACACAGATGTGCAGCTGTGGTCGCTCAGAGCTGTGTGTGTGACGATCGAAACGTTCCAAAACTGGATGCTTCTGCTGCACCAAACTGCATGAATGAAATTTTGCCACACAGGAAGAGTGCATCTTCCTGTTAGACTTAAAGGGGAAAAAAGGGAACAATACGCTAGCAAATTTGGATAATTTCACAATAGAGATGTTCATTCATGTCCAGTCACAGGATAGTCCTCCTTGCAATGTCTGTTCAGAACTCCATGGATTGGTTCATAGAGCACTGAATGGATTTCATTAATTGCATGCAAACTGAATAACAACTGAAACTGAGAGTGCATAGTTCATTCATTCATATAACACATTTCTGTTTTTTTTTTTCTCAAAAAAATCCACCTCATGTGTATTTACTTAGTTTCTTGTGCTGTACCTGGGTCAAATTGAACAAATAGGCCTAAAAAAAGATCAGTTATACAACTGCAGACCAATGCCCCTATCAAATTAAGTTAATCAAAGTGAAACCACATTCCAGTATCTGGTAACGCTGTATGACAATTGGACGCAGACTATTTCAGTGGAAAAAATAACTGTCCAGTAAAATAACACAATGAAATGGGGAACAGTTCCTAAATGTGATTCACAACAAAGAGGACATGCTTGTATTCATTGGCCATATAATCGTAGAGACTAATTCCCTAGCAGCATAATTCTGTACGAGCTTGAAAGGGAATGAAACAAAACGTGCAATTTTCTTTATTTCTCAATGTTAACCAAAGATGCCTCCGTACATGTGGTTAGTGTGGTATTAGTTGGCTAGATCACTGGGAAGGGAATTCATGACCTTGGACTCCTTAAAACCCACAGCAATAAATCCCATGTGAAATATCCACGCAACCTCATGTTTTTGAATGACGGGGAATATTCTACAGACATGCGGGCATGTTTAGTCTGGTGTGGGGAGGACTTTCCAGGGTAGATTTCCTCTGCCTACACACAACTCTAGTGTTTTTGCTCCACATGCCAACTCCATGCTCCCGTGGGACGCTGCTGTAAAACCTGACATGCTGACTCTCCCCTTCAGGATCAAGACCATAGACTGAGGAAAGTCTCTCATCTCCCACTGCTGAGAGAAGGTCACTTATCAATGAGCAGAGGAGAGGTCTCCAACACAGAAGATCCCTTCAGATCATTATAGGGTGCTTTAGCCTTAAGGGGTCTAGGGCAAGGGCCTCGCCGGATAATAGGGTAGTATATCCATATATGTCTTGTCGTCTCAGGATTGAAGGAGATGCTACTCATTGCTAAATCTTTCCGTTGGTGACGAGGTGTGGGCTGAGTGAGTCTTGGAGTTCCTCATTTCAGGTAGTGATAAATAGCCAGTGTCTTCCCCACCCAACCAAAGCACAGGCACTGAACTCAGCCAGAGATCATCAGCAAGTCACTGAGTGAACATCGGAGCTACAAACCATCATGCAGTCAACGTCAATGTGGCGTCTTCTGAGCCTCTTGTGGGTTGGAACACTACTACTGGGCTGCACGCAAGGTAAGCCCTCTCCTTTATGTTGTCATATTATGATGACCATGTTGTAGTATTCATCTATATTATTGATTTATTTTTCTATAGCTAATTGCATTCATGTTATCTCTGAAAATCACCGATAAGGAATTCTTGGCAGCTTTTATTGCCACGGTGTATAAACATCAATGTGCTCTGTTTGAATCTGTTTTAAAGCGCATGCTCAGGACCCAAAGGAGGAGACCTGTTGTAAGACAGTCAGCGGAGCCCGCATAAGGACTGATATCAACAAGTGTATTATCCACCCCAAGACAGAGAAGTGCAAAGCTGCAGTCATGTAAGTGGGAGATATCAATGCTTAGCTTCTTTATTCTATTCTTATATATGTCTCAAAAACATGTTTTGAAATTGTTGTAATGGTTGTAAATTATCGTATATTGATAGATATACTGTAGGTATAGATTTAGGATTTAGGATAAAACAAACTCTAGTTCTGATGATCTATTGTACTGCCTGCCTTGTTTTACAGATTCTACAGTGAAGGGAGAGTTTTCTGCAGTGGTACACATGCAAAGTGGGTCAGGATCAAAGTGCATGAGCTGCAGAAGGTTAGTACAGCAGTATGTACTGTATGCATGTCATCTGTCACCAGTAGCCACTCATAATCAGGTCTATATATACTGCCATGCAAGAATATGAAAGTACTGATTGGGTTTTGTTTTTCTGATCCCTCTGCAGAAAGGTACACCATGTTTGGACTCGAGGAATAATGTCACTACTGTGAACATGTAAAGGAGGTTTTTGTTTGCCTCTTTGTGTGTTTGCTTGTAATCTCAAGTATCACAGTGACAGATTGACGCTGGTTTAGCGTCCAGATTATTAGCCGTAGAGATTACTTGCACCTTCAGGGTCTGCACCTGCACTGAGTTTACGGAGGCTGCTTTGACTTTCAGGATTTATTTGAATTCATTTTTACATTTTTACTATTTTTACTATTTATGTGGTCTTATATAAAGCACACTTGTTTTTTTTTGTTATTTTTTAAAATGAAGTTGGTACTTAGTATTTATTTATGTATTTATTATGCATTAATATTCTAAACATTGTGTACATATATTAACTTGAATTACATATATATATATATATATATTTATAAGTCTGAGAAGCTATGTAATGTAAAAAGTTGTGCTATCTTGACATTTCATATGGATTTGTTATTTATGATGGTGTTATCCTTCTATATTTATATTTCCCTAAAAAGATGACTGTTAGGCCTACTTGGTACTGTATTTAACTGTATTTAACTACCTGATGAAATAAATAAATGTTGAACTGAATGTTTTCAATACTGTGATTTGTGTCTGGAAATAGCATGGCTATACACTATTGGAATATACTGTAAGTGAGATAGGAGCAGTAGGACTCGTGTAGGAGTGTAGGTGTGGAACTCAAACTCAGAGTCATAAGAAGTCAACACCCTTAACTGTTTCATATGGTTTTAGATAACTATCACTTTGCATTGATGACTGAATGAGAAAGACATAGATCGCAGCAAGCAAAGTAGGATCACAGAGTTGACATCTCCCTAACTGTGGAATGACACACTATGGCACACTTTCAGAGACTACCCAGATCTTAATTTGTCAATAGGTCTTATGACTTTGCTAGTACTTATTGATCTGAACATTTTGATGTGCTATTGTATGACCATTGTATAGCCTGATTATTCATGCTAATCAACAGCACATTTGGCTTGTCTGACAACTGAATGCAGAACAAAATAGCAAGAAAAGAAAGCACTTGATATGGTGAGCTCAGCTGAATCTTGTGCTACGCCTAGTCTTCCACACAAGATGGGGATTTCCTCTGGCAGAGCAGAGCAGCTCTCAATTAAGTCAAGATGGTGAACCTCTCCATGTTGGTGCTTGTAAGCAACTCATTGCTGTGTCATAACAGTTGGAGAGCTTTGTCTCTCTGTGGCTTTTTATCATGATCCAATCTAAATGTTTGTGAAATAACACACTGGTGGTTAGACGTTAGTCACTAGCAGCACACTTAAAGCTTGTTACAATTATTGTGAAATAACACATTTGCGGCTAGACTCTGATGAAGACGTTCGTCACTTGCACTATTAAAGCTTGTTAAAATGATTTATGAAATAACACATTGGTGGTTTGACCCTGATAAAGACATTAGTCACTATAGCCCCATTAAAACTTGTTGAAATGATCTGTGTGCTCCGGTCCTTTCCTGGTTTATTAAGTCTTCCGAAGAGGCCCAGGACCCGCTGCTAAGACATTAGCGTGTTGCTAACACATTAGCGTGTTGCTAACACATTAGCGTGTTGCTAACACGTTAGCGTGTTCAGTGTAGTCAGGCGCAGCTTATTCAGCTAATTGGTCAACACAGATGGATTTGGACACTGCTGCCCAATGTGTGTCTCACACAGAGACTGTAATTATCTCTAGAAAGTAGATCTCTATTTCCATACGTATATTGTAACATTCTATTGCATATGATATCCATACATTCCATGTTTGACAAGCATGTTGCCTAGTTAAGTGGAATAGTGTATGTAGCAATACTTTACTGTACAGATACAATAAGAGGGTAGTTTCAAGGTAATGTATCAGCAGCACAACTCATAACAACCCAGAAATAAAACCCAGGGACGAGGCAGAGCGGACATGGAGTGGTAGACTAGTGTGGGTGCGGTCTCACGGAAAGCCCTGTGTCCAAAAGTCTGCAACCTGGTGCGAGGGGTGGCCAGCAGGTCCTTGTCAGAGGACCACTGGGAGCACCACTGAGTGTAGGGGTGGAGGAGATCTGTGAGGTATTGTGAGGTGAGAGATCATGGAGAGATTTGTAGGTGAGCAGGACTGGAGGATCTTGTAGGTGATTCATGACTTGACTGGCAACCACTGGAGCTGTTGGAGATTTTGTTGGAGAAATGTTTTTTTCTCAATTATTTATAGTGATAAGATACTTCCTTAGGAGATGTAATGGTGAGGTTTGAAATGCAATAATGACATGTAAGATACTCCATTTTGTCCAGAAATTACCCAAAAACAATTATTTAATTCCATGGAAATTAGGGCTGTAAAATACTGACCGAAATCTGATACGTACTGTACTGTATATGAAACATTGGTATTTGATTTGGATCCATTTAATGTGATGGAATGGAAACATGATAACATTATAACAAACCAACAATCTGACATTAACATTAGGCTGCAGTGAATTTCACAAGATGACACCAGGATAATTGTTGTGAAACAATTCAGACATGATTAAGTAATGTGTGGCCTGTTATATGCTGTGTTGTGTTGTCACCAGGGTTTTACCCACTTGTAACCATGCGAATATCATTCTGTACAGGACTACCGAACATTTCATACATTAATGCAGGACCTATTGTTCACAATATACAACTAGAAAAGCACTCCGAGAGTGCAGACCTCCATAACCGCCTCCTGGATCCAGACGGTGATTTGGATCACTCCCAAAATAATGGTTTCTTCCTTGGGTCTTGTCAGACCATTACTGAAAATGTCATCGAAATCCATGCATAACTTTTTGAGTTATCTTGCTAACAAACAGACAAAAAACATACAAACAAACAAACAAACCCTGATGAAAACAATTGGTGGAGGTAATTAAAAGTTACTGGAATCACTTCCAATATTTTGTAGTTGTGTAACATAAAATCTGTGAGCGAGTGAAGAGATTAAATGCCATTTGGGTGCTGATGACAGTGTTGGGGGCTTAAATCATCAACAAACTGCATGTTCTCACAGGCACCTGCAGTAATGTTGCCATTGCAATGACACACTTAATGACGTACCCCTGCCCTATCACCTGTGTGATTCATTTACTTTTGAAATACTGTACAGAGCCGCCTGAGCGTAGTTAAGAGGAAACTTTTTCTAAACTTTTCTGTGACGTCTAATGAAAAATATTATGAACCAGAAAAGCACTCCAAGAGTGCAGACCTCCGCCAAGCGAAAACATAACCGCCTCCTGGATCCAGACGGTGATCCGGATGACCGGATCACTCCCAAAATTGAATAGTTTCTTCCTTGGGTCATTTCAAACCTTTCCTTGGAATCCATCCACAGCGTTTTGGGTTATCTTACAAACAAACAAACAGACAAACAAACAAACAAACAAACAAACCCCGATGAAAACAAACCTCCTTGGTGGAGGTGATAAAGCCTACAGTATTGCTGGCACACACACAATCATGAATAAAAAAACGAAACAACAACAAACAAAAAAAACTTGCCACTATATTTTATTTTTAAGTATGATGAATGTCAGTGTAATGCTTTGCTATGCACAACTTCCTCTTAAAGCATGTTGCTTGAGAAGGAGTCACTGGGGTTGTGGAAGGAATCCATCTCTTCGTCATGAAGTAAGTCAAAGGCAGCGCATGGGTCATATCTGTTTTGCTCCGGTCACATGACATTCAGCCTTCCCACAATGTATGACCTATATACCAATCTACTGAAATGTGTTGATCCATAATGTGAAAACTATATGTAGCTACGCCTCCCCAGGAGTTATGGGGACCCAGGGAACACGCACTTAGTCCGGCCTGATAGATCACACAGGTTTGTTATGCTTTGAAAACACAGAGATATGTGTACATTGAAGCATACAATCATTTATTAGGGTCACAGAGACTTTTGAACAGACAGCGACACAAATGAGGTTTGGCCTCCAGATGGACAGGGAGAGGCCCTCACCCAGGAGCTGGCCTCCTTCTGGGAGTGTCTGAGGCAGGAGTTATCTAGTAGAGAGTCACAAGTCATAAGACCACAAGTGCATCTCACACACAGAGGGAGTGATTAACTGTATTAAGCTGACACACAGAGACACACACTCCTTACAACTAGATGTATCCGCAAAGAGGTACACAATATGACCGCTACTCAGTCCTACATAATAATGGATCTAGAGAGTGATCCAGATCACTCCCAAAAATGTTTCTTCCTTTGGTCATTTCAGACCACTTTCCCGGAAATTTAATCGAAATATATCTGCGATTACAACGCAGGTATTACAACGACGGCCCGATGTGGTGGGTGGGTGACAGATCAAAACCAATGGTTCCGCAACATCATTGATGCCCACCAAGTTTTGTACAGCTCGGCCTTTCAGTGTCCCGTGTATAGTTGACACATAATTACTGAAGAAAAAAAAACAATTTAAAATCTGGAAAGAAAAAATAACTTTGACTAAACCTATAGCTAACTACGCTAGCTAGGCTAACAGCAATCATAATAACTCTTGGCCTAGTCCACCCTATTAGTAGGCAATGCGGAGCCACAGCAAGCCACACAATTACAAAATCTGGTTGGTTCAATTGGCTCCGCCACCTCTTTCTCTATTAAAACATTGTGCTAGGCTCCAATTTCTGACATTATCTGATCAGTCACTCTGTTATTTCCCATCCCTTTGTTAGAGTACTCTGAGTATTGTTCTCCTCTTTCTTTCAGTCAGTACATGTAAGGTAATCCTTGTGCTGTGAAACACAAGGGTGAGCCATCGCAGTAGGCTGAGCTGAAATGACAAGCAAATGACAAGTGTGGGAATTTGTTCATACACACACGTAACAGAGGTGAATATGTTGATCATGTGTAAAATGACACATGGAAATGTATCAACATGTAATCATCATATGATAGCAAATGATCGGGGTCTATTTTAGGGCTGTATTTTAGTGATCTGAAACACCAGCACTGTCACAATATGTAAGCAGCCCACTTAGCAACAAGTCCCAAACAACTCAAACAAAAAAACCCCACCAATGTCACCAACGATATCGAGATTCATTCTGCTACTTGTGTAATAATCATGTGTAATCATTAGACTACTTATGTAATCTTGACCATGTCCATATATGCTCTCAAAAGAGGTAGACCCAAAAGATGTATGTCTTCAACTATTAATAGTTTCCACTCGTACACTATGAGGGTGTGACGATGACCGCTTCCTCATTTTAAACAGTATAAGAGACAGCAGGCCAACAACATAAAGCAAACAAACACACACACTCACAAGGTAGTGATTGAAGCCGTCAATCTCACTGCCTCCCTGTTTCTACTACTTCATCTGGACTGTCCATCATGATACCCACTCCAACTCAGCACAAGATTTTCGGCATGCTGCTCCTGGCAACAGTTTTACTGAACTGCGTACTGGGAGGTGAGTTGACAGGACTCTCGATAATCACTTGTCAGTGGGACGGTATATTATTAAACGCAAACTGTGTTGACCTGTTGCTACAAACGGGGATTGGTTCTGTACTGATGGATTTGATATGTTCTATTCTGCAGTGTGGCCCCAGGATTCAAAGCCAGGGACATGCTGTAAAAGTGTGAGTCGCAGCCGTATTAGGACAGAAATCACTGGCTGTATTGATCACCCCAGGACTGCTAGGTGCCTTGATGCTATTATGTAAGTACAAAAAAAAACGATCTCTCTCTGTCTCTCTCTA
Source organism: Sardina pilchardus (assembly GCF_963854185.1). Lineage (NCBI taxonomy): Eukaryota > Metazoa > Chordata > Actinopteri > Clupeiformes > Clupeidae > Sardina > Sardina pilchardus. The sequence goes on from NC_085012.1 coordinate 5,644,222, forward strand.
TTTTAAGTCAAGTGTTCCCCTTCTGTCTATATGGCCATCTGATTCACTGTCAGCAGTGTAACCCTTCAGTACAAATCTTTTTCGGATCTCTTCAGATTTATTTCCAAAGGAATTAAATTCTGCACCTCCCGACGTGCTCACTGGGTTCATCTGAAAATGCGAGAATTAGAACAGGTAAGGACAGTTCAATGAACATGTTTTGATTTTGAAAGACACTCAGAGTATTCTGAATCTAAAATACAGGAATACTGTAATATCTTGAATTTCACCTTGGGGATCAATAAAGTATCTATCTATCTATATATCTATCTATCTATCTATCTATCTATCTATCTATCTAATACCCAAGCCCTGAATGCCTTCCTTTTTTTCATCAAACCACAGGAGGGCATGTCCTGTAGGAAGGCCTATGCATAATCTGGAGGATTCACAAAGAAAAAATGGCCCATATATGATTTGTATGGAGGTTCCCTGAAGGATCTTCCTCTTCCTTGGGCTGTTCTTGTTCCTGTAGCACATCGTTGTGCTACTTCTACTGATCAACTTGGGGTTGCAGTGTCTGTTGATATACTGAGTGTCTGTTGATATACTGAGAGATTAATCTATTTTTTATTATTAGTATTCTATTTATTTATTATTTATGACGACAACAACATTTTGTAGGTTTATAATTGTCTTTTGTATCATTTTATTTATGGATTTATTTATTTGTATAATACATGTAATATTCCTAAATGTTCTATTAAATTATTTTATAATACATTGACATGTGTCTGTATAATTTATGTTCCCATACTGTACATACACCCATTGTTCATTTTTTAATTCTAAGCATAGTTCTGTATATTGTAGATAAAATGTTTTCAAACAAACTAAAGTCATGTCTACGATTAGGTCAGAGTTGGTAAATCTGTTTATGGGAAGGCAAAAAGTGGAGCAAAAATATTCCTATTAGCCACATTGTTTAAACAGCGCAGGACAAGAATATAATAATGATAATAATAACAATAATGAATATAGCTGCAAACAGCAATGAAGGGGCAAAGCAGTAGTTCAGAAGGCCAGAAGGCCAGAGTTGCCGTGGTACAGTAACTCAATAATGTTACATCAGAGCCATACAGATACATGGCTCATGGCACCCAGGCCTTGGGTGAGAAACAACCCAATTTGGGTCGTTTTCAACCCAGTAGTTTTTAGAGTGTGTGCCATAGATATATGGCTCTGTGTTACACCACCAGGCATTTAGTTTCGTGATGATCGGACAATTTTTGTGATCTGAAAATGTTTTATTGATTTGACATCATAGGGTGTGTTAAACTCGGCTTCGTCCAAGGCAGGCATGGACTGGCCATAGGGCATACCGGGCAATGCCCGGTGGGCCGACGCATATTTGGGCCGAGGCTGTCAATTCAATGATAATAAAAAAAAATATTAGGCTCATTTATATAGCGTACGGCCACAACGGTAGCGAATCGCGGCCCATTGGTTGACTGCCTTAATGGACATTGGGCTAGTCCAATGAAATCTCAGGGCCCTCCCTATCTTTCTCCCGGCCTCATCTCCCTCTTGACTGGAGTTCGACCAGAGTCTGATACCGTCCGTAGGCCTATATGAAAATGTACGAAGACAAACCACAAAAGCGCAAGGGGGGCGCAGAGAAGTTGCGAGATAAAAGGCAAAAGCCTACAAGTGGATGCAGCAAAAATGTGCTAAAATTACAGAAATGTTTGCCACCACAAGTTCAAACAGGGCCGTCGACATATAGCAGCAGTGCAGAAGCAGCATCGAGTGCAGGCTTCAGAGAGGCACTTGCGAGTGTGCAACAGAGTTACACAGAGGAAGGAGTAGCTATTCAAATTGATTCGGAGGAGGAGGAAGAGGTGAGAGACGTGACCCAGCAGGGACAGATTGAGGAGGAGGTCAGAATAGCTACTGTGAGGCAGGTAAGAAGTAGCCGAAATGTTGGCTGAACTTTTTGGGCGCACAACGAACAATTAAAAGTTTGAAATCTGCGACTGCTTCTTCCCCTTGCTTCTTTTAGATGTATTAACCTGCCTACTATGTAGAATTCAGCACCCAGTTAAGCAAAACAAAGTTTTATAGTGTGAGCGCGTCTTTTTGTGTGGTTTCTGTGTAGGCCTAACCCTCTCGCATGCATTTGAATTGCGATACCCAAATTAACGAGTTGTCGGCTCGCCATCAACCTTCTGAAATCTTAAGACAGTCACGATTGGTCGAAATTGTTGTCAATCTTGACGCAGTACAACAAGCAAACTATCACATTTCTTTGCGACAAGCAGACACCCATACACACATGCAGTCAGACGCATGGAATGAAACAGGAATGGTGATAGCCCATGGAATTAACAATGGAAATGTTTTGGGATGTGTAGCCTATACATCTTCACTAAATAGTATCAAGGTGAATTGTTGGCTAAAACTGTGCAAATGCTCAACATAAATTATAGCAGGTTTTATTTAGTGAAGCATTTAATAGCATGAGTTTTGTGCACAACCTCATCCTTGCTGGTTTAAAGGTCACTCTAGTGTGTGTGTGTGTGTGTGTGTGTGTGTGTGTATAATAATAATATATATATATTTTTAGCAAGGGTAGGCTAGCCTACTTGCTTCCATGCAGGCTACTGCGGTTTACTTAAATATTTTTTACAAACAAAACAGTGTGCACATATGTTTTATCGTGTAAATTATCATGGTGGGCCACTATGGCCAAAAATGCCCGGGCCGTTTTTTGGTCCCAGTCCAGCCCTGGTCCAAGGATTAACAATACCCGAGTTTTGAAAATCAGAGTGACAGGTCAAAGATTAGGTGTGTGAACACACGTCCAATTTTGGCCTGTTGGTGGCACTAGAATGCTCGAGCTGCTGACATGAAAATTGGTGATACGAATCAGGTTCCTAATCAGTGTGCCAAATTTCACAACTTTTCACCAGCTGGTTCTCTGGGCTGCCATAGACTCCCACGGCGGAAGAAGAGGACAGGGGCGCCTGCAGGAATTAATGCTATGGTACGCACACCAATCAACACCCCCCCCCCCCCCCCCCCCGAAAATATTTTGCTGATATTGTAGGCTACAATATTTGTCCGTTTCTCGGTTTTAGATTTGTGCATTGGTCAGCAAAAAAGTAGCCTACATAGGCTATAACATCCACATGCAATAATACAATTAGAAATTTGAAAGTGATAGTAGCAGTGGTACAGTATAAGCGGGATAATCAACTCTGCGCCGTGCGTTTATAGGAAAATAATGCACTTATCGAAGTGTAGCCTATAGTCCCCTCCGCCTGCGGCGTCGGGTCCTTATTACCACTTCGAACATGCATTATTTTCCTATAAACGCACGGCGCGTCGTTGATTATCCCTTACACAATACTCATTTGGACAACGTTACACAGCTAAGTTACTGCTAAGTTACGTTTTGTTCAAGCATTAACGTCTGATGTTAAACAGTGTTGCTAGTCTAACGTTCCGACAAGCACAGAACTTGTCTACCTAGCTTGTTATTGCCCACCTGGAATCTCCTCTAGCTTTCCTGCCTCCATCTTCCATTCTTTCTCTTTTCGTTGTTTAAAAAAACTTGCGATATCTACGATGAGTATTTGAGTTAGTGATTTAGCGTCACATTGTGTTCTGATAATCATAATAGATAGCCGAGTAAAAGAAAACAATAAGTAGCCTACTTGCGCGCCTGCGTGCGTAATCTCTCCTGATCAAATGAAATATGTGCGCGTGGATATACAGTAGCTCTGCATTAAGTTAATTTTGATAACGTGTTGACAAACTTCATATAGAAAATTGTAAATAGCCTGATGGCATGGCATGCGGCTAATGGGATACTGTGCATTGGGAAGTTATGGTAGGCCAATTTGATGTGAATACACACGCACAAGGGTAATTTTCTTTCCTTGATGAGTAGTCTCAAGGTACGCACAGTGCGTACGGCCGTACGCCTGCAGGCGCCACTGGAAGAGGATGCATAATATTAAGAAAATATACAAACACGATGGGGCTTCGTAGCTTCACTGCTCGGCCCCCAATAATATAATATAACCACAAAGCCCTTAGCCCAAAGCATAAACTTTTTCCCATACATGGCTTGACCCTGTGTAATAATGTCACTGGTGATATTTTTAAAATTGTTTCAGAATGAATGTATAAACCTTGCTTAATAGGTGGGAAATTACAATGTATTTCAACACAGGGAGCCTAAAGCTATAGTGTGATGTACTATAATAGAGTCCCTATTTAGCTCAACCTGTGTACCACCTTTTCACGTTTGTTCCCAGGGCCTCAGAGGCTTGTAATCTGTCCATGAATGTGGACCAATTCAATGCAATTCAATTTTACATTTTTACAGTGTAAAAGACCCTTTTTTGATTATGGTTCTATATGAAAATGTCCAAGGCTCCTAACTGTACACGTTCTCCAAGTACCATGCTTTTAAATAATTGGACCTACAGTACTTTTCACATATCCCCTGCCGTCTGAAGGTTCATTAAAACTGCCAAAGGTACAGTTTTTAGCCAGTGACCTACGCACAAATAATTTTAGATATTCTTTGACCTTTGGTCTGTGAGAATATTTCATGAACTGAATTGGCCACATCCCATAATTGACTACCTCATTTACAGTGCACTTTGATGATAAACATTTCCTCTCATTCACAATGTCAAAATAAAACCTAATCACAACAAAATTGCAAAATACTATGAATTTAAATAATACAAAATAATATGAAAATTAGATATTTTATTAAATGTAGGCCTACTTTACAATATGTTTAAAGACTGCATCATCAGAGAATAAACATTTAGCATATTTTATCATATCATATGTTCAGTTATTGTTATTTTCTAGCAAGCTGTTTTGCAATTCAAATACTGCATTGTCATTATAGAGCTACAACATTATATTATACCATTGTACCAAGAACATACAGTGAGGAGAAAATGTATTTGATACCATGCTAAAGTTGCCTAAAAAGAGGAATATAAAATCATCATTTGACAATTGATCTTAATTTCTTAATTCAAAAACTGAGTAAAAATAAAACCGCTAAGTACCCCAATTTTCTTTGTGATCGAAGAATGTTTTGTAAATAAATAAATGTTCTTCCTAAATGCTAGGGGGAAGGAAGTATTTGACCCCCAATGTAACCATATGGAAATTTAACACATAGGGTTAACATAGGGGCAGGCACATTTTTATTTTTTAAGGCCAGCTATTTCATGGATTCAGGATATTGTGCATCCTGATAAAGTTCCCTTGGCCGTTTGAATTAAAATAGCCCCACATCATTATACACCTTTCACCATAACTAGAGATTGCCATGGTGCTTTTTCCAGTAGGCCTATTAGCCTGTTTGATGCTCATTGAGCTCAATGCAAATCAAACAGGCTAATAGGCCTACTGGAAAAAGCACCATGCCAATCTCTAGCTATGGTCAAGGGAATGTGATGATGTGGGGCTATTTTAATTCCAAAGGCCAAGGGAAATTTATCGGGATGCATAATATCCTAGATCCATGAAATAGCTGGCCTTTAAAAATAAAAATCTGCCTGCCCCTATGTGTTAAATTCCCATAGGGTTACATAGGGGGTCAAATACTTCCTTCCCCTAGCATTTAAGGAAAACATTTATCTATTTACGATACATTCTTCAATCACAAAGAAAATTGGTGTCCTTGGCGGTTTGATTTTTACTCATTTTTTGAATTAAGGCATTAAGATCAATTGTCAAATGATGATTTTATATTCCTGTTTTAGCATTGTATCAAATACATGTGCTCCTCACTGTAAGTCTTCCTTTTACTATCAAATCAGTTCAACTTCACTGGCTCTCATTTAGCAGTAACATTGCTCCAAAAGAAGCTGAAGTCTGTATCCGTTAGCTGAAAGGGCTCAGAGCATGAAGTTGGGGATAGGCATTGTGGCGTGCTCACATAGTTTCCCTTTCTGTGGAGAGGAGGTGAGGTTAATCAAAAGTCCTTTATTTCCTTGCCTTATATGACACCAAACAGTATAGTTGTCCTCTCAAATATGACAGTTCTCGAATTTCCCTTGGGGATCAATAAAGTATCTATCTATCTATCTATTTATCTAGATGTCCTGCCTTGTAAATTAATAATAAATAAATAAAATAATATAATAAATAAATACATTCTCACCTTTCTTAATTCCCTTCTCACACCCAGAACCCACTTTGATCTCTTTGGGACACAGCACGCCTTATTTCTACCAAACAAGCTGTTGAATGAATGAAAAACAACACACTGACATCATGAACTTGAGCCTTTTCAGACAGTGGTAACAGAATAAATAATCAAAAGGGATTGACTGTAAATGAAAGGATAATAAGGCAGCGTGTAGATTATTCCAACTTACTGGACAGCAGGGATACATCTCCCATATTTTGAAGAGATGATACACCGAGTGATTTTTTCTGGATTCAAACTGCACACAGGACTTACTTTAGTACAACATGACTCAGGTTTTGGATCAAAACTGGATTTGTACGTACCTTTGATGCAAAATGAAGGAAAACTAGTTTAGAAATGCACCATGGCTGTCCATTACAGGAAAACAACACAGTGTTTGAGCAAACAGACTATAAAAATTGTCAGCAAGACAAAACTAAAAGAAAAACAAAACCCAACATAAGGGTGAACATGAAGATGAACGTGTTTAAACACTTACCGCCCTGTATGCTGCTGAAGAGTAAAGTGAGCGCACAAAACAGGCAGACCATCTGACGGAGAGCCATATTCAAGGGTGTCTTTTCTCAAACAAACACCAAGAAATGTGATGATTCACATGTCAGGGCTTCCCTCCAATCTCAAGCATTTATAAGCAGAACACGGAACAGACCAATGATGCAGGCACTCTAAAAAGGGGAGGGGTGTCGCCCACTCTGTAAAGTTAAGAGTGTAATCAAGGACCATAACTACCCGTTTTAGAATGAGACCTCACTCACTAATGCCATTTTGTGTGCAAATAATACCGGTATATGTGTATGTGAAAAATGTGCAGTGGACAATTTTTCAAGAAAAATGTGGAGAGACCACAGCACGTTTTCTTGATGTAAAGTTGACAGTCCAACCAACCATATGAGTTGACAGTTCCATTAAAAATGAAGAGATCTCTGGACATTTGAATATGACTATACTGTATATCTTTGGCCGCTAGGGTGCGTATAGATTTCTAGGCTACTGTATATCAACTCATGTTGTGAAATCACTTTGAAAGGCTTTGAATTACTGGACTGTTGGATAATTGAATGCAGCAGGGTGATTACTTGGTCTTGAGGTGAGGTTGTTATGGGATAACCTTACTCGTGATGACTCATGGAATGCCTCTTGTCCAATCAGAAATTAATAAATAGTTTGACAAGGATCTACCTGTTGTATAAATAGATTATTAGTTGTGTAGTTGCATGTATATGTATATGTGTATGTATGTAGGCTATATGTGTTTAAGAGACGGATGACCATCCTCCTTGAAATTAAAGCAATGACAGCGTTCTGCTGACCATTTTGGTTGTGGCAATTTTGAAACACTTCCTGTTTTTGACTCTTACTTACACCATTAGACAACTGTTATTACAAGGCATGATGGATTGTGAGAAAGCTGTCAGAGTGAGTTCTAAATGAAGGGGTAAATATATAGCTTTATTGCCATCTAGTGGTGATGCTACAAATTGCAAAGAACTGAATTCCCCCACTTAAACCAACCACAGGGACAATTATGTGCTAAAAATTATGAGTAGTTGTTTTTCTGATCTTTCCACCTGGTGTCATGCATGATGTCCTAGAGAGGGGTTATCATACTTCTGGCCCGCGGGCCACTTTTGACTTTGATGTCAAAATCATAATACTGTAGTAAGTAAATCAGCCTTTGAGGGTATTTTGAATTGCCACAAACAACGACACTGATTAAAACAGACGATCCAATGCAGTGACAGATCTCATGTATAGCCTAGGCTACTCTCCAACACTAGTTGTCACTGTCAGATATCAAGAGTCCAAATTCGCTGCACAAAGTTTTATAAAGTAGGCTATTAGGCCTACTTGTATTAGGCCTATGAGAAACAGGAAGAAGATGTGCATGTGTTTATAAAGACATGGAGGTGATGCAGGCCATACTTTTGCGCAAATTGAAGTAGGAATGCACCAAATGTTGAAAAATGTTAACGCGTGATGAAGTCTTGGGTCTGTTGTTCACCTGTTCTGATTCTGAAGGAGAATGTCTGTCTTTTGGAGATTATGATCGATCGTCTAGACAGTGATAAGTCACGGTGCTTCTATGAATGGCGGTGTGTCTTTGCGTATACAACAGTGTCCACTCTGCCCTACATACAGTAGCTGCAGGTGTCGGTGGGAATAGTGATGATAGTGTCTGTAATGGATGTGGTACAGACAACAGAGGTAGTAAAACAAGGGCTCAGAAGAACTACTGTACAGACTAGGGTTTGTGGGTATAGTAATAGTTTACTACCCGTGATGTAATAATAATATGCCAATTGGATGGGTACATTTACCCCCTTCATTCACTTGTTCTGATTCTAAAGGAGAATGTCTGTCTTTAGGAGATTATGATCGATCGTAGACAGTGATAGTGAAGATGTGTCTGTGAATGAATGGAGGTGTGTATACAACAGTGTCCACAAAGCACCATGCTTATTTTCGACCCACTGGCCAACAAAGCTGGAGGTGCTGGTGGTAAATCATGATGATAATGGATGTGGTACAGACAGCAGAGGTAAAAATAGGGTTCTGAAGAACTACAAAGTCACCCACGATAGAAACTGATTTGACCGGGCTACATTATTGCATAGTGGCATAGGGTTTGTGGGTATAGTAATAGTTTACTATTGTTGATTTACACATTATTGTTTTCCTGCTATTTTTTATGTCGGTGAAATTACAAAAAAGAAATTTAAACTGCTCAAATATGTTCAACATGCAGTACAGTATATACTGAAAGGTGCATACTTTGAGGTGGTTGTCAACCTGTCATGTCGTAATTTGCTAATTGGATGGGTAAAATTGTCCCCTTCATAAACTTTTGTTCATACTCAAAGATGATGATGGTAATATGTTTTAATTTGGTGTGAACACACACATAAACCTGCGTTTATGCTTTTTTTGTTTGTTGTTTTAATTTGTGTAATATGTATTTCATCAATAAACTAAGGTTACTAGCACAGAAGAGATTAAAAAAAGACACTTTCTGCTTGCAGTTATGTGTTGCAGTAGGCTATTTGAAATAATAATAATAAAAAACACTACATTTTCAAAAATATCCGTTCTTTTTTTTCTTGAACACTGTGATGGCTCTTCAATCAGATGACGTTGGCTGCAGTGGCCCCCAGCTCATTTGAATTTGAGACCCCTAAGGCTTAGTTCACACGGGCAGTCGAAATCGGATGTCTTGCATATCCGATCAGAACCTGATCTATCTGACTGACTGTTCTCATTGCATATGGCAAGTGATCACATCTGATCACATCCGATCTTGGCGTGCAATGCTCAGATCCGATATAAATTACACACACCTGGATTCATTAGGTAGAGTTGTACACAACCAAGTCGTCATGGATGAAAGTGGATTTATATTTTATATTTTCCAACTTATTATGCGTAGCCGCGGCGCAAATACCTCGTCACCCTTAACGTTACAGTTTTCTATGTTTCACCATAAAATGATGACGTTGGTTTTTGTTTTGCTGGTAGCCCTGGCGCACGCGCTGAATCAATCAATCAATCAATCACTTCCGTCACTCAGGATTACGTTGCAATTGTTTGTCGCAGTGCAAATGACGAAAGGGGCACGTTGAAATCCTATTCAAGTGGTTCGACTGTTCAGATATATCCGATAGTAAGTGATATTGAAACCACCTCCGTATGTGGTGCAAATCAGCATTGGAAAAATCACATTTCATGCGGTTTTGTGCCGTTCAGACTACCCAAAATTCAAGCTAGATACAATCCAGATAAGCAAAAAATCGGATTTCGACTGCCAGTGTGAACTAAGCCTTAGTTAGAGCATCTGGTGGGTCTTTATGTGAAACTGTTCTGTCTCTCTTCTGGTTTGAGGTACAGTATTATTCATTTTAAGGCAAGCACAGTTCCGAGCCTATACAAAACCTTTGAGAATTGTGAGTGTGTGTATGGTTGAGGGAGCATTTTTAGGGTGATGCTGTTTGCACCCCTGGTAGCAGTGCATTTTCTACCCTGGTGCAATTAGAAGTGAATGCTATTCGTCCCCCGGTGCACACAGCTATGTGCTCTACCCTGTCTGGTACAAATGCACCCCTATGCATTTACCCTAGCACTGTGGTTCTCAAACTGTAGTACGGGTACCACTGATAGTATGTGGACTCTCTGTTGTGGTGCTCAGGGAGTCTCCAAGATGTTTTATTTCATACAAAATAATCACTTAAAATGATATAAAAACAAATGCAATGAAACATAGATAAAATTAAACTAGTTTTTTTATCTTTCTTGAAAAGAACTAAAACAAAACAATGCAAAACAGTATGCACAATATATTATTGACCTATGCTGCTGTATTCTAATGATGGTCATAGTGGTGGTACTTCGGGAGTCAATTGTTCTCTGAGGTGGTACTCATTGAGAAAAGTTTGAGAACCACGTCCACTGCCCTAGCATATTGATAAAAAAAATCTATAAATAAAAAACGGTGGTACAAATAGACGCTCTGCATCACTGTATAATTTCAAGTGGATGCCATTCCTACCCTGGTGTATGTAGTAATTCAACAATTCAAAATTACATAATCTGAAGTTGCATGTCCCATCTTGCATGTCTCATATCACTTCATCATGTCCAGGAAATGTTGGCAGGCAAGTAGGTCTACCTTTTCCTTTCTTATCATGAAGTTGCAGGCCTGTCTCATGTATCATTTTGTCTCGCACACACCTCACATGTCTTATGATTGTGAATATTTGTACATGATACAAATATACATGTACCCTAGTAGGCCAAGACCGTGGCCATGGAAATGTCAGAATTTTACTTCCTTTTTAATTTTAATTTTAGTCCTTCTTTTCTTGTTTATCTGTTTCTATTATACAAGTTCATTTCTCAGTTTGATTTATTTATTTGTTCTACTGTACGCAGGACTAGACTATAACAACATTCAGGTCACATCTCATCAGATAACTGCCCCTAGTGTGTTACATGTTGCTTTGAAGTTCTTTGAAGACTCTCCACTGTGAAAGCCAACGCACCTGAGTGTGTATAAGAAGACTCTGATATCCAACTCCCATTTCAGTGCAGAGAATGGAGAAGAGATTTCAAAGGCTGTAATTTAATCAAGTTGACCATCTTCAGGGCCTGGCCTAACGCCTCTGACAGGATAAAGCCAAGAGCGAGGTAGGTCTCATTGCACTGCCCTTTAACAGTTTAGTTTCTCCCCTGTTGCATCTAGGCCTCGTACTGCCTGTTATTTTGTGAGTAGAACTAGAAATTACTCCATTTACAGTATCAACTCAAAATAGTCCAATCTATGCTATGCAATCATGTTGTAGTCAAGCTGCTAGGCAACAATAGCCTGACGAGCCAGACCCACATCAAGATGTAGGGTCTGGACACTCACCGTAGACAGTGCTCAATCGGAGGGGTGGGATAAACAGTTGTCTTTCAAATTCCCTCCCCGCAATAGGATAACGCTAAACGAATCATCTTCTTGTTTTCAAATAGCAGGATGCGTAACCTTCCCTCTCCACGCAATAGGATAACGCTAAACGAATCATCTTCTTGTTTTCAAGTAGCAGGATGCGTAACCTTCCCTCTCCACGCAATAGGATAACGCTAAACGAATCATCTTCTTGTTTTCAAATAACAGGATGCGTTGCCGTCGCAACTTCTGGTCGCATGTCAGTCACCATTATGTTAAGCCCACCCACCGACTCTATACACGCTGTGATTGGAGCGCTGGTGCTGGGGGTTCTCAGCTCCCTGGCTCAATGGATCGTGCCTAGACTGCCCCGCCAGCCAAATTACATTTGCTGCCGCTAGGGGCGTCTAGATTTCTAGGCTAAGGCAACAATGGAACTGTGTGGTGCACGTGCTGCCTCAAGTGAAGTCACATGACAGAGTTCAGCTTCACCGGACTGAGGACGTATAGAGAAATAATAACTGAACAACTAGTCTGGCATTAGAATCACTTTTCATTTTAGAATATATGTAATTAATGTATAGTAGATAGATAGATAGATAGATAGATACTTTATTGATCCCCAAGGGGAAATTCAAGGAGTAGTAGGCCTTTTTCCAAAAACAGTTTTAAAAACTAGATTTATCTTCAAAACTCCATGGCACACCTTGCCTCACGGCACATCAGTGTGCCTCGGAAAACCGGTTGAGAGCCTATATGCTCTAGGAAAGGGGTCTCAAACTCAAATCAGTTAGGGGCCATGCTCCCTCATCCACTCACAATTCTCAAAGGTTTTTAGGCTCGGAACTGTGCTCGCTTTAAAATGAGTAATACCACAAACTAGCCTGGCTAACGCCGCCACATCTCAATGAGACGTGGTCTGGGAACCAAATGTTCTTTCTATTGTATTCGAACGAACGCCCAGATCCGTTTATTGGGATGTCACGACTCACTAATTCGGTTAGATTGGATTAAATGCCGAGATGGAATTTCCCTCACGGGATCAGAAAAGTTTATACTTATAAACCGATTCAATGATACGTTAGGCTGGAGCTAAAAGTTGTAGCCTGGCTATCACCAGACTCAGAACGGCTGGATGAACGGGAAAAAGGTAAATATCAATTGTTTTGGTCAAGGGGAAGTGGAAAATTAGCTTAATTCCCCAACTGGTGGAATATCCCTTTAACCCCAAATTGCTCCTGGGACAATGCAATCCCTTGTAATATAACTGACATGTAAATCACGCTGGGTTAAGGGTGTCTGCTAAATTAATAACAAAAAACCACACATAACTTTATGCATGTTTTACCAGAATTGACCACATACTGTACAGTATTCACGTTTCACCATTACCACAGTTACAGTAGCCTACTTACTGACACAGAGCAGAGCTATTTGTCAGTAATCAGATGAGATCATGATAACAGCTGACTCATTATTCATCAAACCATAGCATCATCATGTGACTGCAAATCCACAGGGTGACATAGGCCTCTATTTTAGCAATCTGAAATGCCTGGTCTGAGAAGCAATTTGCTAATCGAATGGCGTTATTTTGTGATCAGAGGCCAGGCGCGTTGTTCAAACGGGTTGTTCTTATGTTTCTTAATTTGTCATGGGTGAGTTTTGGGCCTATAACATCCTTGTGTCATTCCTTTCAAAAGCAATCAGCATCAAACAGTGTGTCAGTATTTTGACAGTCAGCGCATTTGTGTGACATAATGATGACCAGTTACCATCACATACTGTACACAATTATGTGCCTCCCTCGCCTCCTCTGAATAGCCGCCTGTGACGACTTCCTCATTTGACTCTATAAGATACAACAAACTGATTCATTAACACAGGTTCACACTGTCACTGCCATTGCAGTTCATCGGCTGGACTGGCCATCATGCTTTCCTCAGTCTCTCGGCACCAGACATTCAGCATGCTGGTCCGGGCAACATTATTACTGAACTGCGCACTGGTCGGTAAGTGGACATGACTCTCTTTATTTTAGCGAACATATGTTAGCTATTAATTAATTCAGAACTAATACTCTGTATGTACATGTATGTATTAGTGCTCAATGGGGTCTGTATTAAGCACCATTGCACATTTGATAGGTCTTAATTGAACAATTTCTTAATTTCTTATTCTTAATCAATAGGTTGTTCATTCTTCTTCCTTAATAAGCAACCAGTTGATCTTGCTCTATGGTTACTGGTACAGTATATAGTGTGGATCAACATAAAGAGTTCATAAACTCTTTACAAACAATGCCTGAATATGTGACTTATACAGTAGTTACATAACAATAACATATTCAGACCCCCGACATACAGTAATATCCCTGCATAAGTGTATAATAGACATAAACAGGATGATAGATCTTGATGGATCTATTATGTTTTACTTCGCAGTGTGGTCCTATGATTCAAAGCCAACAACATGTTGTAAGAGAGTAAGTCATACTCGTATTCCGAGCGGTATCACAAACTGTGTTCTCACTGACCCTACGGCTCATGGATGCCTTGCTGCTGTTGTGTGAGTGTAAAAAGATATTCATCCTTCCAGTGGAATGTTTTCATATCAGTTGTGTGTGGACATCTGTATAACATGTAGTTTAACACTTCCATATAATTACTGTATCTCTTCATAGATTTATATCCCCAAAGACAATGATCTGCGCTCCCATAGAGAGACGATACCTTCGGAAGATGCAAAAATTAGCTCAGGTAATTAGCCCTCCTCTTTCAACACGTTTCAGCATTGAAAGACAGATAGGCAACAAATACCAATGGACTGAGTATCTTACTTTTATCCACCCACAGGAGGGCAGGCCCTGCTGGAACACAGCGTAATCTGGAGAGAATGCAAGACCTCACCTTCGTACAGATCTTTTCTAAAAGATCTGTCTACTTGAAACAATTGTGTTACTGATTTGTCTGTGACTAGTGTGATGTTTTATGGGAATTTATTAGGTGATTTATTTATTTTTGAAAAACATAGAGATGTTCCATTTGTTTATTATTCAAGACATATACTTAAAGAGAAGCGACCATGTAACATAAATAGATTTAGTATACAGTACACCTCCTTAATAAAGTCTTGCAAGAGTAAAGGATGTTTTCAGTTAGTTTGTTTAGTTACATGTAGTTAGTTGTTAGTTTCCCTATTTACTAAGTTTCAAAAAAGTGCCACCTAGCTGTGGGAATGGGTACAGCAACTTATAGGAATCAGCAGACAAAATGTTCTCCTGGCCAATCAGAAGCCAGCCTATATAGCCCCACTTTAAAGCACTGTAATGGCCCCCTTTAGTCAGTTACAGAAAAGCTGACCCACTGACTCACATTTCAGTGGGGAGCCAGTAGGCTCATGGACTAAACAGCTCAGATAGACACTGCAAAGTTAAGTGTGATAAATGTGTATCTTGTTTTACTAGAGGGTAAAGATAAGTATGCATTAGTTTATGTATTAATTATAGGAACTCTGGTCAGAGGAACTCTATTATCAGGGTTGGGCAATGTTTTGGCCCGAGGGGGCCCACTACAATCGGTCAGGCACAGTCCTGGAAGTGCCCTACAGGTATATGCGTGTTGACCTACGCCCCCGTGGAGCATTGCAAGTGGAGAAGTGTACTTGCTTGCTCTCTCTGACTCATTGGTGATCAGAGGTGGCGGTGAAGTACACTATCTCCATATGCAAGTAACTATGAGCAATTGTCAAAACAGGTGGCTGTCCAAAATAAAACTCAAAGTACAGTAGGCCTATATGGTATACTCTAGGCAGTCTACAGTAGAGCTAGACAAGCTCATTGCACATTGATGTCTTGGCTGCCCAGATCTGCTACAATGGCGTACTTGATTTACTTGTTTTTTAATGATAAACCTGAAAAAAGCATACTATAAAAAATATTGTATTTTGAAATACTGTATCTCACCACAGCTCAATGTTTCAAGCAAAATGTCAATATAAGACCCATGGTGGAGGGGGACTTTGGGGCTGAGCGATTTACATAAATATGTGGTGTGTGCCTTACAGAAATAAGTAGTCTTTTTTAGTGGTGAAAAAAGACTCTTCTGTGCTCCATATCTGTGATCTGATCTGACCTGACTGGATCTGAGCTTCCGTGTTAGCCTTTGTGTGCAATGAACAAAGTAAAGATTAAAAAGGTGTTTCTGGTTGCTGAAGCTACTGTTTTCCTAAAGGAGGCTACATGTGTGTGTAGCTGATGGAGCATGATGCTGGTGGAGGCCATCGCCATCGGCAACACGGTCTCACCTTTTGACGTCACATACTGATGTTTGGCAGGTCCCCCCTCCTCCCCTCTCTCTCTCTCTCTCTCTCTCTCTCTCTCTCTCTCTCTCTCTCTCTCTCTCTCTCTCTCTCTCTCTTTAGTTTTCATTATTACGTAATGTCATGGTGCTGTGAAAAAAAACAATGTAAGAACAGTATTGATCTTGTTAATAAGTTATGCCTCATCATATCTACTTTAGGAAGGAGAAAGTGAAAAGGACTCATGATCTGAATGGAGGCCAATTCTAAAATGCTGAATGTTGCACAGACAATGTAACCCAAGACACAAAGTCGTCCTTTTTCAAGTGACAGTTTAGGTGTAGGTCAGACAAATGAGGAAGTGGACGCTCTTCTTGCACATTGATAATACATACAGTACGTAACAAATTAAAAACAGCCAGGCAGACTAGCCAAGGCAACACAATATGGTGACTGACACAGAGAGTCCAAAGGAGGAAGAGAGAAATACAGCCAAACAGATGGAAGCTCTGAGCTGCATCAGACACCCTGGTATACATAAAATAAAGAGCAGAGAGGGAGGAAAATACACTTAAGAGGAATAAACAATTTCATGTTATGAAAACAAAGTAGCATCATGATTAGACTAGATTCATAAAAGCATGCATAAAAGCATTTCCCCTTTGGGATCAATAAAGTATCTATCTATCTATCTATCTATCTATCTATCTATCTATCTATCTATCTATCTATCATGCACAGAGAACAAATACTACAAAAAGAGGACATGCTGTAGGCAAGACTAAAAGGAGAAGTAGAACCCAGCAGAATGCTTAAGGACTTTCATGTGGCACGTAGTCATAGTACACTCAGACTTTCACCGAACAACATGGACTTCATTATCCTCATCCTTCTCACAACCTTACAAGGTAATTATGAGGTCATTATGATATGTCATTACATTCAGTTTGGGAATAGTAAGGACCTTTAGTTAAATGAAACATGTATCCAAAAGAAGTATAAGAGAAAGTGAGTGAAATTACATTTGTTTACCTCTGTATGCAGTGTACACAGTCAGGTATATGAGGAGGTATATAATCTTTCTGTGAGTGTTTGATTCACGTCCAGATAATTGAGCTACTGGTGTCTTATGAGTCTATGAGTCGTGTGGTGTCAGCAGCACCACTGAACCACTGTGTGTGTGTGTGTGTGTGTGTGTGTGTGTGTGTGTGTGTGTGTGTGTGTGTGTGTGCGCGCGCGTGCATGTACATCTGCATAATATTTGTTGTGACTTAAATGTTCCTCCAGGCATCCTTAGCATCTCCTCAGTGAGCAAAGTAACAGTGAGGAAAGGACAGACCATCATCATCCCCTGTCACTACGATGCAGCGTATAGATATAAGAAGAAGATCTTTTATGGTTATTATGGTGATTATTGGGATTATTGGGGTGATTGGCATGTTATTGTGGACAGTGGACGTTTGCCTCAATCAGACAGAGTTTCAATGTCAAATTACCCTGCACAAACCGTCTTCACTGTCACAATGAGGAGCGTGACAGAGAGTGATGAAGGCTTATACCAATTTAATATCGAAGGAAGCTGGCAGTATGAATACAAGGATGTCTATATATCAGTCAAAGGTAACAGTATACTCACACATTTATTGTAGCTCCCTCTGTGTCATTCCATTGAGCAATCAAAAATTACCATATTATGATGATAATACAGTATCTCCACAATAATATAACATGTCAACATAATATTGGACATACATTTAATGCTTGTTCCACATACCTTGCCAAGAATTATGCATATTATTTAAATCCTGTTCAGATTCTCCAGCACTCTATGTTCCTAGTCAAGCTGAGACCGGATATGTGGATGGGAGCATCACCATAAATTGCTACTACAGTAATAAGTATGGAGTGAAGAAATGGTGCCGGATTGATGGCCGCTGCATCTGGGGTTCTGGATATATAGATGGAATGCGTGTATACATGAGTACTGATGCAGATAGCAGAGTGTTTAAGGTGATTATGACACGTCTACAACTGAAGCACACTGGCTGGTACTACTGCTCTGTGGGAGACCTACAGATGCCTGTGCACATCATCGTTAGACAGAAGACAACTACCCAGAGAACAATAACACAGCAGCCTGCAATCAACACAACCACCACCAGGACAACCAGCACAGGTAGACAAGTTTAATCTCACTAGACGTGGAATAGAACAATCTTTATTCACAATGGTATACTTCAATTACTGTAAAGCAACACTAAAGCACCTTTCCTCTGTCGCACACACTCTATTTGTTTATCCAGCAAATAACAAACAAGGTAGAATATGTTGCATGATTTTATGAAAGTATGATGTATTGCGACATCGAAGAAAGTCAAATTTGTAGTTTCTGTCTCATTAGTAATTTCATCGAACTATAGATACACTACCCCACCTCGTAAAGTTACATAGTGCGGTTATAGCCGATAGAGGGCTGCGAAGTGAAAGCAGAAGTGCCGTTCACCCTGTTACGAGTTGATGAACCGCTGAAAAGATTTTGGAAACATTATTTTTAAGGTATGGAAAACTCTTTAGTGTTGCTTTAAATAAGCCATAATAACAATTGATCTATTTCCTCTTCTTTTCTCATCCTGTCTCGCTTTCTAACCTTCAGTTGATGATTTGTCTTCCACATCAACCACAAACAAGACCCATACTCAAAAGTAAGATTGTATGCTTTTAATCCCTTACATGTATACCTTTCTATAATTGTTTAAATGTTTTTATTATTTAAACTCGTTTTACTTCATCCCATCTTGTCTCAACCTGTTTAAAGAGAAAAATCATCCATTCCCATATAAGAACATAAATTCATATTTTGGTTGATTGTGTTTATAGAGATAAGACACTTCTCTATGAAGAACTTTCAGATTTTATTTTATTTTTTTAAAGGTTATTTTTTTATGCCTTTAATTGGACAGGACAGTAGAGAGAATGACAGGAAGCGAGTGGGAGAGAGAGCTGGGGTGGGATCCGGAAAGTACCATGGGGCGGGAGTCGGCTGGGGCCAGAACTTTCAGATTTTCAAGTTACAAAATGAGCACATGATACCACCACAATTATTCTAGGAACTGAAAGCGTACAAGTTCCTGGTTTCAGAGATATTTTTAAGCGTGAGGCTATTTGCACCCCTGGTACAATTAGCAGAATGCTATTTGTACCCTGGGCAATTAGAGGTGAATGAGTTTCTATTAATATCCTGACGGGTACAAATATCAATGTATGCTAATTGCACCCCTGTGCATTTACCCTGGTATAGTAATCAATGTAAATAAAGCCGCAGCGGAAATGTGGGGGCCTAGCAACGCACTGGCAGGAATGGCGTCGCCATGATATTAGTCACTCACAGCAACTTTCATGACAATTGGACAAAGAGTGGCTGAGATGTCAGCTCATCTACTTTATTACAGCGCCCCAGAGGTCAAATGACACCACTTTCCTGGTACCTCCTCACAACCAAGCCCCTGTACCAACTTTGGACTTTGCTGAGATATGAGCTCACTTCCTTTATCACAGCATTTGCATAGAGTCCAAATGATGACGGAATTTGCCACGCCTCCTTCTTCAATCAGTCAGGCTACTTATTTGCAGTCTACCTGCTGAAGCTTCAGCAACGGCGTTACTCCGCTCGCAACCCACCACCTCCCCTTTCACCTCCCGTCTTCCATAGGTAAAGAATAAAGGGGTGCATGGCGGAATCCTGCCCGACTCCTGCCTGCAGTCGACTCCGGTGTGATTCCGCGAAGCACTTCAGGACCCTGG
This sequence comes from Sardina pilchardus, assembly GCF_963854185.1. Taxonomy (NCBI): domain Eukaryota; kingdom Metazoa; phylum Chordata; class Actinopteri; order Clupeiformes; family Clupeidae; genus Sardina; species Sardina pilchardus. Next base: position 5,663,979 of record NC_085012.1, read on the forward strand.
CCAGACTTCGCCAAACATGCTCTTCTATTATGCTTTTATGTCTTTGTGCAAATTTCGGAAAGTGAACTAGTGAATCTCTGCCAAAAGATTTTAGAGAATAGAACCCCAGGACTCCCAACTATTAAAAAATTATGTTTACCACGGAGCTACAGTATCTACTTCCACATCTTGGTGAAAGTCCATGTATGAATGTTTGTTGATACGTGTCATACAGGGTGCAAATAGCCCAGCTGTGTTGCCAAGGTTATTTGCACAAGGGTGCAGATAGAAACTCCATATTTTTATTCACCATGTAGAATTTCCAGTAAGACCTTTATTTCAGTATTGATTATGTTGGTATTCTCATACTGTGTTCCACAGTGGGTTCAGCCTGACTCTGCTGCTGGGGATGCTGGGGCTGTTGATGCTGGTGGTCATCTGTGGAGCATTGACTCTCCTCAGGCTGAAAAAACATAGTAGGTGTATGAATAGTGTGTAATTTCAACTCAAACACAATTTGTAATAAGCAGTGGGCTTTTAGGAATAATTGTAAGTGTAAATGTATGTCTCATGAAACAAATGACACACATGTACTGTATACAGGATGTGCTGCAGGCCCTGGTGAAGCTGTTTTTGAGAGAAAGAGTTCAGCAGTTATGGTAAGTGACAATGAGGAAACGTTTTGATATAATTAGACACAATAAGATGATCCACCAAGGAGGAACTGAAAGGGCTAATGCTTATTTTGAAATCTCACACAGCTGAAGCTGAGATTACAGGGGGTCATGCAGACTATCATTTAGACCAATAGAAGGACAAGCAAACTCTAAGACAGCAGAGTCAGGGTGTCGAGGCGACAAAATGTCAAAGACTTGGTCTGTCGTGGGCCATCAGTTCTCTTTCAGCCTTTCATGACAGCAGCATTTCTGCAGCATTGCCATCTGTGACAAACAGAAGATTGTATTGAGATATTGAAGGAATACTGAACCAGGACGGTAATGGGAATAAATATGCAATGATTTTATTTACACATGTGCATATGCACACACTGTGTCAGCATCCAGAAATAAATGGGTAGATACTGTAAACTGGAAATCGAAGAATCCTGTTTAAGGCCCACGTCTGACCTCTGCTGTTCTTTTGTAGAACAGCAATAGTTCCACCACCTCTCCTCTGCTGTCCTTTTGTAGAACAGCAATAGTTCCACCACCTCTTCTCTGCTGTCCTTTTGTAGAACAGCAATAGTTCCCCCACCTCTCCTCTGCTGTTCTTTTGTAGAACAGCAATAGTTCCACCACCTCTCCGTTCCTCCCTTCTATTTACCCATCTCTACATTCAAAGTTTAACAATACATTTATTTTTTTATTTTGGACACCATATCCTTTATTCAAACAATGAAAAGTTAAAAGATGGATAGATGACTGAGCACTAACCAGCATTGTCTTTCGTTCTTATTTTGTTTCAGCAAAACTCCCAGGAGGATCCTGAAGTCACTTATAGCATGATAGCTATGACTAATCCAAAGAATGCAGTATGTCTCCATCTCTCTCTCTCTCTCTCTCTCTGTCTCTCTGTCTCTCGTTTTTTTTTTTCACACAAACCAACCCCCCCCCCCCCCCCCCCCCACACACACACACACACACAAACACTTGTCTCTGGTGCACTCTCACGCAAATGCAATCACAAGGTTTCTTGCTCTAAGTGCTGATGTCTACTCTCTCAACAGGCTGATGACACCCACGGTGATGTCACCTACAGCACTGTAACTGCACACAGTAGAGGCCTGAGAAAAGTATATATTTATGTATATGTACATACAGTATATATATATATTGTATTTCTATTATGCTAAAATGATGAGTGATTTGTTATAGTGCAGCCAGTAACATGAGTGTATACCCTTCCGTCTGTGTCTGCACATGTGTACCTGTTTCTAGTCCCTTAGATACCAAGTAGCAGATGTCATCTACAGTGAGGTGGCAACAAAGTGAAGCAAGGTAATTTTACAAATTCTATAAGCCTTTACGAGATTTGTTTAATTCAGACAAAGTGTACAGTGAAATATGTGGGGCCCTAATTCAAATGATGGGCAAACTCTTCATTTTAGCTAAAGCTAATTTTATAAATACACAAAATATATTTGCTGGTTGACCAAAATGGGCAAGACATTGATGTGGAAACATTGATTGAATTTACACTTTGCCTGCCAAAGAAATTAGAGCCCATGATTGTGACTCGAGCTTCTCATGTCTCTCCTGTAGATGGCAGCATATTGATTCTTCAGGACTCACAAGGATTAAGAAAAAAATCAATGAGCTGATTTGAGAATTCTAATCTATCTTAATGTGTTTAATGTTTGAAATAAATCAAATTTATTATGTGTTCTTGAGTTGAGGGTTTATAACATTTTCATGCTAAACATTCCCTGATTGAATACATAAACAGTAACAGTTGACATTAAAATAAATGCCGAGTTAGTTGTGCCACTGGGTACGTGAGTGTTGAGGGCAGGAGGGAGGGGGCCCATCCTCCACCTCTGCCCCGGGGCCCTCTCCTCAGATGCTCTGCCACTGGTGCCTACTGCCTACCACATATTTCCTATTGTTCAAAACCTTTCTTTTAGCAACTCTGTGCACTCAAACAATGCTCTCAATGCTCAAGTTCATGTGTAGAGACACACTGATGATACTTCGGCCAAAGTTTCATGTTACCTTCTTAGTGTTTTAAAAATAGCGATTTTGACACGATCATGTATCAAAATATTAGTGCCCTTACCATCCCCATTCAAAAAACGCCACTTAACCCGAAAACGACAACATGGACAAGATTAAAAGTGATGCTTCCGACGTAATTATGCTTTTAAGCGAAGGTTTGACTCGGGTGTGTTCACAAAAACACCCTTTGATGCATTTTGGCTAGAGTTATCCTTAACAAATTGTGTACATATTTTTAATTAAAGGGACACTTCACCGATTAGCATTAAGCTTTGTATCTTTAGAAAACCAGTCAGGTTTTTGAATTGTCATGCTTCATTCCCTCAGTTTGCCTTGAGATGGGAGAAATACGGATTTCAATGAAACCCATGAATAGGACTTCCTGCTTTCAATGATGTAAAATGATGATTTTTAGCAGGAAGTCCAACATTGAAATCCGTATTTCTCCCATCTCTAGGCAAACTGAGGGAATGATGCACGACCATTCAAAAACATGACTGTTTTTCTAAAGATACAAAGCTTAATGCTAATCGGTGAAGTGTCCCTTTAAGAGTGAGGGTGAGAAGGCCTACACAATATGGTGCTTACTGAAGCAAAACATGTAAGGTGCTTAAGACTTTTGCACAGAGCTGTATATAACATACCTTTATTTCGGGAATATATATTAGCACATATTTCCATATTCAATTGAATATCAGTTAATTATCATGATTACGCAAAAATAATGACAAAGAATGTTCTATAGAAAAATGTTTATATTTCACCTACACATGATGGAAAATAAGTAAGTAAGAATAAAATAAGGATCTGTACTGTTTTTAGAAAATATGTAAACATTAGCAACCAGACAAAGAACATACATAACATAAACTCTATGACTGATATAAGGTATGATTAACACTACTATTATGTATATTGAAACAGTGTGTATTGTAAAACATACATATACAAATATAATCATATTTCAAAGAAACTCCAAAAATACATGTGCATTTCCCATGTGAAGTTGACAGTGCTGTTAATATATTGCTAATAGTGCTTTAGTTTCTTGATACTTCCCCACAATGTTATGGATTGTCAAGACCTGTCAAGACTTTTCTCAGATGTTTGCCCATGCAACTGTGTTACTGCTACAATTTTCTCATTGTCATTTTGCCATTATCAGTTTGATACTTGTCATCCTGAACACTCTTCTGAATCTGTTTAGAACTTTGACAATTGCACATCACTATGCTCATTCTGTTTGGACCTTCTGCCTCTGTCTATTCTTACTGGACCATCTGCTTCTACCCATTCTGATTCGACACTTGGCAATTGAACAGGATGCCTCAAATGCTGCTCATTGCTAGATTGATCCTTTACATCCTGAGCACTGCTTGAATCACTAATGCACCCAAAAAATGTCAGGAATATGGGGATAAACATGATGCCATGGAGAGCGCCAAATGAGATGACCAGTAACATAATCTTGAAAAAGGTCCTGAAAATGTAGCTCTTTGCTGCTGAGAGAACCACAACACCAGCAATGGTAGATACAGCTCCTTGTATAATTGGATACCCAAGGTGGTATAAGGCATCAATAGCTTTTCCATTGGCTGTTTTCTCTTCACTTGAGACAAAGGCGTAGGAAATGTGTGCAGAAAAGTCAACAGAAAAGCCAACGCAGATAATCAGGTTGATCATGGAGATGGAGTCTAGATTAACATCCCACAAAGCCATGAAACCAGCTACACCTACTATTACAGAGGCAATGGCAAAGGTCACCCACAGAGAACAGACAGGGTGTGGAATCAACAGAAGAGAGATTAAAAGCATGACCAGAGTAGCAACTACAATATTTTGGATGGTATTGCTAACAACGACCGCATATTGATCATAGAAAATAAAGGCAGGATGGTAGACCATCAGATTCATGTTTTGGCCACAAGTGGATGATGTGTCTCTGAAAAAGTTCAACATTTCCTTCTCATCAATTGCAGTGATGATGTTTACAGTGGGGATGAATATTCGGGAAGCCAGTATTTTGCCATTGGATATATTAACATCTTGTGTCAAACCTGACAGTAGAAGAAATGTAGGTAAATTCTCCATAAAACCCTTTCCATCAGTAAGATTTAATCCCAAACCATCTCCATAACTAACATAGGATCTAAGCCAAGATACAGTCATGTTTTTAGCAACCATATTGGATGATTCAAATTCATTTAGGCATGTGTTGAGGTTTTCACGAGCACTTTCCTCCCAATATTGGAAGTTTTCATCTTTAATAACTAACATGACAAAAGGGCCATACTCTGAGAAATATCTGTCTTCATTGTCATAGTAGCTAGCAACATATGAATCATCAGGTGCTAAATTTTTTAGATCAATTCCCTCCTGCATTTGAAAACAACCATAAATGCTACCGGCCAAATATCCCGAGTAGAGCAAAATGACAAACACTTTAGTCCAAGGCTTTGTCAGAAATGGACCATAGTACTTTTTAAAGAAGATGTCAATGGGCATTTCCTCCTCTGCCTTTGTCTCAGGATCATAAGCTCCTCCAACTGAACAGGCATTGCTCTTGTTGTGTTCATCTGCAGGTGTAACCTTCCTGCACGTAAGCCAGTGCCTATTGCTTCCCTCTCTTCGCCCATTCAGGGCCAGAAAGGCACCGAAAAATGTGATGTTGTAGATGTAGCAGAAGAGGATGGCTGTGCCGGTGTACATGCAGAAGGACTGGACCGACCCAAAAGGGGTCAAGAGGCCAATGTAAAAGGCCAAGACATTAGTTAGAGTGGTGATGGTGATGGAAACAGCAGCCTCTTTGTATGTCTCGGCCATGCGATCTTCCACCTCATCTTTGACTTTTGTTTTCTGCCAGTGTGAAATCATGATGAACATGTCATCCACACCAATACCTGTGGCAAGAGTGGGCAAACCATATATGACAATGATGTAAAAGCTATGGACTACTGTACATATCATACCTTGAATTTCCCCTTGGGGATCAATTAAGTATCTATCTATCTATCCATAGGCGTAATTTGCGGGGGGGTTAAAGGGGTCATGACCCCCCCAAAAATCATATCAGATAATATAACCCCCTCAATATCATCACATAATTCAGATTACACTGAATATGAAATATTCTGGATGAATATTTTTTGTTCGTTTTCTTTATTCATTTCATTTTCCAGCAAGATAGTATCATTTTTTTTAAATATTCTGAAATGTACCCCCCTGCCCACCGACTACTTGGTATTACCCAACCTGCGTTCTCTACCGAAAGTTTGTTTACTATTTTGCGCAGTCGCTGGAATGAATGGTTGGAGAAAGCTCTCAACTCAGGTGGGAAGATGTAAAAGACATTGAAAGGCAGCCAGACAGCATTTTTTCCATTGTTGGTTGACACCAACCAAAAATAGGAAAAATCCTGACCAAATGGAGGTATACCCCTATTGCTAAGTTAGCTGTTAAATTAGCTGATGATTTGTTGACTGGAGTTGGCTGGCTAGCCCTAAGAGCCCGACGGACGCAAAGTGCGTCAAAAACACACCCATTCTTCTCTGTTACATTGCTCAGGGATAGTTAGTCACAGCGAGATGAGACCTACAGTTTATTGCACGAAAGAGCAGAACCGGGGCTTTCCAACGAGACTAGACACTTGTCTGTACGATCAAGTATGAAACTAAAATAAAATCATGAAGTTAAATCAAAGTATATCATATTTACAGTCTATATTGCTCTGCATTCACCCGCTCGCTTGAATTACACGCGAACCCGCCATCGGAAAGATATGCATGTCAGATGAAAGGGGAGAGCTAGAGCTATCCACAGATACCACATATAACCTTCTAGGCCATAAAACAGACGAAGTGACAGCAAAATAATAACTTCATTTAGCTCCACTTACCTCGTGTTTTTGTGTGGCATAATAGCTATGTTCATAATCCAACGTTACCATGTGTTTCAGTTTCTCTTTGGCAAGTCACGTTCATAATACGGTTTTGAGATCCTAGCAAACTCCTGTATGGTATCCAATTCAAGACTCATATTGCATCCAAATTTGTTTGATAAATAAACACTTTTTTGCCTTTACTTTGTTCATTGCAATGCAGTAAAAAAATATTATAGAGAATCATCATCTGTGCACGTCATGTGTGCTACCACGCAAACAAGTCAGGTCAGATCAGCTAGTGTCACAAATATGGAGCACAAAAAGTGTCAAAAAGTCATTTCTCATCACTAAATAAAAATTACCATTTATTTCTGGAAGGCACACACCACATATTTCTGTAAATTGCTCAGCCCCAAAGTATACCTCCACCATGGTTCTTATATTGCAATTTTCAGGACAGTCAGGTCTACACAACCATGAAAGTCATGTCGAGCTGTAAGCTTGCTGTGGTGAGATACACGTCGAAATGTAGGAATTTGTATAGTATGCTTTTTAAATTTTTATTATTTAAAAATCTAAATCAAATCAATGCAAGTATTAATACATGTGGTAGATCTGGGTAGCCTAGACTGTGCTGAAAAAAACAATATGTAGCATGTGTGAATGGCACTTACAACGACCAGGATAAATGCTTCTAACTAGAGGTAGTGAAAATGCCCTTAAAACAGCCTAGGGCTCATAGGGCTAGTGCAGGCGCGCACTTTATACATAGGCCTACACACAAGACGGTCCATGTGAGCACACTGAATTTAACTACTGTGTCATTATGGCACAAACAGTCAAGTGAACAGCTGCATTTACGTTAAGTAGCCTAGCCTATATGATGTATTGCTAATAAAGGAACGGCAAATTAGCATGTTACCTTTTGCACAAGAAAATGATTCAATAAATAAATAAATTGATAAATATGCCTCAAGTTTAACCCCCCCAATGGTAGACCCAAAGTTACGCCCTTGTATCTATCTATCTATCTATCTATCTATCTATCTATCTATCTATCATGATCACAGGAGTTGTTAGATTCAGTGTGCCGATGAAAGCATTGAAAGAAAAGGACATAAACTGGAGGACTTTCTGCATACCAAGAATGAGGAAGGGAGAAGACGCCACGGTCATCACGAATGGCATCCCACAGAAGAGCAGCAGTCCAAAACTGGTGAGCACCGCCAGGCCTGCAGACAGCACCCCGAAGGTGGCCACCCAGACCTTATTCCTCACACAGTCCAGCCTGATTGAGTAGAGTAAAGACACCATGGGCATAAACATGAATATCGGAAGCAATAACAAGTATGAGTATACTCTTTCTGTTGAAACAAAAGGTTGAACTGTCCATTTGAAATACTGAACATAAAGAAATGAATTAAAAAGTCAACAAAAAATTGTTTCAGTGAACTGAAGTGATAAACATGTATTATGTAGGCTACAGATTCACACAGATACATTCCATATATTCTATATTTACATAATCAAATAATAATTTACAGTGGAAACAACAATAGGCCTACATGATTCAAAAAAGTACCTCATACCTCATACATGAAACTATGGAGACGGTAATGGCCAGAAAGTAAGTAATGGAGAACAATGGTATCACTGTCTGTGGATTTGTTTCAAATTCCTCTGCTCGTGATATTGAAGTGAAATAGGAGACAGTGGTCTGTAACAGCAAGAACATACATGTACACACAAAGCAATTCAATCTCTTATGCTTTGATCTTGAAACATCTTTAATATAGTAGATATTATAATAAAGGAGAAACACTGCATGGGCTCAGCACCAGTGAAATATACCATGAACATTTCTTTTTTAAAACATGGGCTAGCCTAGGCCTGTCTTAGATTATACAGGACAACTAGTTGTAATACAGTATGTCATATGGCAAGGACATTTCATGTCACAATTTCATTCGGATTAATATGACGTTAAGTGCCTACCCCTAAAACCTAAACATGATGCCTTCTCATTTCCACATAGGCCTATATTCATTCTCTCGATACTGTTAAAACTAATAATAAAGGAATACATACAGTACGCACAAATTTACAAATAAATAGATGCTATGGGGGGCCTTGTTGTCCCTGTCAAGGTATACCATGGTCGTGGACACCCCAACAGGCATAGTGGGAATAGTGCAGTAAAGCCTATGAGGTTTAAGATTAAATATAAATATAAATATAAATATAAATATAAATATAAATATAGTGCAAGGCAGTGCCAGTACAAAGCAAAGATGATGTATTAAGATTTGAGTGCACATATGAGGTGATTCTAATAGAATTGATAATATGATCATTTTAATTCACATTATATGATAATTAAACATCAGCCTATGTGCCCTGAAGCAAAGTAGGCGTTATTTCACACATCATGCATGATGTTAACTAGTAGAGGCTAGTCCATGTTTCTTCTTTTGCCGCTTAAACTTACCGTGTTGAGATGTGCATCTGTTGACAAAGTCTGAATGAACTTCTTCAACCAAAGGTCTGTTTCATTTTTCTGGTCTTCCTTCAAATAATAGAATATTCGTATTGCCAGCGCAGTCTGAATGGTGTTGTTCGAGTATGTGCTCACGCCGCCAATTGCTGTCCCTAAGAATTCCCCGCTTTGCCAGGGGAAATGTATCGGTGTGTTTTCATTAATGAAGGCGTTCATTAAATCCAGAATCGGGTTCAACACACATGTGCCGTTTTCCTTGGCACATAAGTCTGAAAATGTCAGGTTATTGACTCTGATCTGTTTTACTTTGTGGTCTAACTTTACCAATTCTTCGAAAGCATCTACGTTGAGAATGTTTGTTTGGTGCACAGCGATTACAGAAGCAAATGTTCCTTCTGTGTCAAGCCTCAAACTAGAAAACTCCTCGCTTTGTGGAAAATGCTCTTTGATAAATGCTCTCTCTGCTTTAGCTGGACCGTTTTTTGGAGTGAATTGCTCTTCGATATCGTTCGCCTCTCTGTCTTTTAGAAAATAAAACCCTGCACCGACACCTGCTGATATTATCATGGGCAAAATAAAGAACACCCACGGATATTTACTAACTATACGTCCAAGTTTTCCAAAGCCGTTTGATAGCGGTTTCTCTACGCAATTTGTGTTACATTTAGCCATTTTAAAGCCGATCTTTCTACACTAAGAATAATTCTCTGTCCTCCGACTCTCCGATATTAGACCCATGCGATGCTGAAACTGAACTGCAGTTTCTCGGCTTATGGCGCAATAACATTGTTACTCTGGTTAAATATTAACGGTGATATTCCGATAGCACATGCAATGGAAAATGATGGTGTAAAATATGGTACATTGTATGCCCACATCAACGACAAATAGCCTAAAGCAAAACAACTTGGGCTACAGAAAATAGCGAGGTGTCTTTACAAGATGTGTGTTTGTGTATATCAGAAAGTACCCTCTCATTAGACTAATTTGTGGACATGTTTTCCAAAACAGTGTGCTCAATTTACTTAATGAACTTTTTTTTGTTTGTTTTACCTCCGCCAAGGAGGTTATGTTTTCATCGGGGTTTGTTTGTTTGTTTGTTCGCAAGATAACTAAAAAAGTTATAGATGGATTTCGATGACATTTTCAGAGAAGGTCTGAGTGGGAGTGATCCGTATCATCGTCTGGAAGCAGGAGGCGGTTAAGTGTTTGCCTGATGGAGGTTGAGTGCTTTTCTAGTATTTTTTTTAAATTTTATTTTGATGAGTGCACAATTTAGTAAAATGTGCATGATTGTAAACTAAATCTAGTAAAATGAGACCACGTTGTGGTAAAATGGGCAACCAGTGGGCCTATTCTAACTTGCACTGTGCAAGTCTAGTCAAATGAGATGACAACTGAGTAAAATGAGCGCACACTTTAGTCTTTAGCCTTTATAGACTTTAATGAGCACATTTTCTTTATACCAAAATATCTTGCAATGGCACGGTTCGGCCTCCACAGAAATCAGCAGGTTTGAAATATTAAGTGGCTCTAGGCTGCTGACACAAATATTATGTTAGTCCTCCTGAATGTCGGCAAACTGTGTCTTTGGGATGAGACAATAATTACATTCATGCAGTCATTAAATAAATAACACAGATGCATCAAAGACACTGGCACTGGACTAATATAACTATAACTGTTCTTAAATAACAACTTTGGCCACTGCAGCTGCAAGGATGCACCCATTGACAATTTGAGAAGGGCACTGTCAAGTTTATAGCCCCTCGTTAAGATGACACCTGCCAGTAAAACATTAATGAATGTACTTGTCTCCTAATAACAGATGTTCCCTTTATGACTATATGACTATCTGTACTATTGCCATCCCCAGACAGTTAAGCCTATGAGTTGAAGGTATATATCAAGGTATATCATCTAACCTTAGATGACATTTCAATAATGAACAACATATATCCTGCATGGATCTGGTGCTTTATTTGTATAAAATAGATGTACAACATTGAGGTTCTTAATATATCCACAGCACAGAGTTATATGTATAATCCAAAGGAAATAAATCCTACTTCTCATTTCTTCACACTCCATTTCCTACTCCTTGTAAATTGCAAATCTTACATAGTGTCTTATTAGTTGCTCAATGATTGTTCAAATGCAGTTTTTGCATGATAAACAATTCACAAGTTCAAATATGTTCTAAAGTCACACTCCTCATATTCTCTATAATTCTCTTCAATAAGACAAGTCTACAAAAATTAACTAACTATTGTTGATGACACCTGTATATCTGCATTTACTTTGAACGAGTTTACTTCTGCTATTGTATTATATACTGCTTATGTTTGTGGCAGTCCACACTTCAATGCACTGTCCTCCTCAATGTGTTTGTGTCAGCTTGTGTTAATTAGGCTAATGAATGAAAAAATTGTATATCACCATGCTGCTGGTCATAATACGAGATCTGTCCGCAGCTTATTTTGATATCATGTTGCAGCTTGTGTTTGATGAAGGCAGCTGTACAGATGACAAAAACGGAAGGATGTCATTGTGACCTCGAGAGATCTACTGTATGTGAAAAATCACTGGAATTCTGATTATGTCAGCTTTGAGCATGCAGAGACAATTACTGTTAAAGTTTAGTGGTGAAAAACTTGTTTCCCAGAGGCCATACCCTTTTTTGTCACTTGAACATCCACTTTAACTTCTCAACCAAAATGTTACAATTATTGACACTCAGTCAAGTTCCTAGAACATAAGATTAATAGAGTGTTGTCTTTTATAGTCAGGAATTAAAGTAATAAGGGAACGCTAAGAGTGTTCCCTTTCATCAGATGGTCCATATGATTTTTAGCAATGATATGATACTGTACAGTATGTCTCCACTCACCCCACATAACAAATAATTTGACAGCCACCCGTCAAAAGGCAGTTTCTCCAAAGTCAACATTGTAAAGCAACAAAACGTTTCTTCCCTTTTTGCCCTATAGATTAAAGCCATGATGAGACTTTTTATGGTTTACTGTATGTTGAATTGACAACAACAACTATACTACTACTACTAATAATAATAATAATAATAATAATAAGAAGAAGAAGAAGAAGTAGAAGAAGAAGAAGAAGAAGAAGAAGAAGAAGAAGTAGAAGAAGAAGAAGAAGAAGAAGAAGAAGAAGAAGAAGAAGAAGAAGAAGAAGAAGAATTTGACAGCTCATCAACCCAGTTAGATGCTGATGCATCAATTTATCCTTGTGATCTTTCTGATAATAAGACCTAGTGATTGAGATATCACCTGACCTCATATTACTTCTATAAGACCATGGTACTTATGTCTCCAGTTGATAGTGTTGATGACACTTGTTGGTGAAACATTAATGCATGTTCTCATAAAGACTGTCTGCCATAAAAGATCAGGATTTCCGTGAAGAACTTTCATTTTTGTTACCATTATCAGTGGTTAGATAGATTAAAAAGTATCAAAGTCTCATGATGACCTCATCACTTACCGGTAAGGATACCTCTGCTTAATCTCTCCAAAACGTATCTAACACAACACCCCACCCAACTTGTTATATAGGCTGTTCACTATGGCCTACCTTGTGTTGTGAAATCCTTACCATTGATTCAGAATACTGCAGCATGCCTGGTCTTTAATCAGCTGAAGAGACACACGAAACACATGACACATGTTGTGACATTGTAGCACATTTCTATATGATCTCCAACTTTGTAAGCAAGTAAGTATTAGCCACAGAATAATAAAATGAAATAAATACACTTACTGTACATCAGTGATTTAAAGGGATATTCCACCATTTTTTAAAATACGCTCATTTTCCACCTCCCCTCGAGCAAAACAATCAATATTTACCTTTTCCCGTTCATCCAGCCATTCTCTGAGTCTGGCTGTCCAACTTTTAGCTTCAGCCTAGCATAGATCATTGAATCGGATTAGACCATTAGCTTCTGGCCTGCTAGCAACATGCTTAAAAGTGATTTCCGGTAATTTTCCCATTTAAAACGTGTCTCTTCTCAAGTTAGAAAGTGCTATAAGACCAACTGAAAATGAAACCTGCCGTTTTTCTAGGCTGACTGGACATGGAACTACACTCTCATCTGGGGTAATAATCAAGGGAAGTTGCAAACGTACCATGGGCGCAGTGAGATCACGCACTACTTACTGCTTGCTGCCTATGGGGACTATTTTCAGATATCACTGCGCCCATGGTAGGCCTACATGAAACATGTAGTAACCGTGCCGGTGGCAAGGCGCGCAATTTGATTTGATTCACGCTGCCAAGGCAGCCTGGAAACTATCGCCCTAATTTTTGCCTCAGATAGGGGACCAATCACAGAACAGGGGGGAAAGCAAGATGATAAGCTATGCACAGACACATTTGATAGACATCCGTGGTGCCCGAAAAACAGATCATTTTTTGAAATACGAGAAAATGAAAGTTTGGTTCCCAGACCATGTCTCATTGAAAAGTGGTGGCGCTAGCCAGGCTAGCCAATAGCATCAAAAATCCCAAAAATGTCCCATAGTTCAGTTTAGGACACTGCTTGGAATTGGTCAAAAGCATCTATAGCAATGGCAAGTAGCAAAGCTGTGCTTCAAATGTGAAAATCAGAGGATATAAAGCTCATGGCTAAGAGAATGTCAATGTAGCCATATTTATTTTCATAACAAGCTAAATAGAAAAAACAAGTTAAATGTTAAATATAGCCTAGAAACCTGTAAATATTCAAATTAGTTGATGAAGGCTACACTATAGAGTTAGATAAATTTGGATAGCTCCAAAACTCACACCAGCGATTTGTGTCTTAAAGGTGCCATGCTGCTTTTATGACACTAGCACCGTTTTACTAGCCTGACTCTCGCCAGACCCTTGTAGTTCCGCCATGCTCCACCAGAGGCGTTTCGCTGAGCTCCACACAAGGGTCTGGGCTCGAGGGCAATGCAAACTCCTTCAAGGGAGCAAACAATAATGAACCAATCAGGAGCACCGAAGCGAGTGTTTGATTCAAACAACAATGGCGGCACACGTGTACTGACATTGATTCTGCTATTTCAACTGTCGAATCTATTGAATATTCATTCTTCAAAAGATGAACAGAGAACGGTTTTGAGGGCATTTATAGGTGGCAAGGATGTTTTCACCCTTCTTCCGACCGGGTAGCAAGAGCTTGAAGTAGCATGTCATTCCAGATAACGGACAAGTGGTTTATCCAATCACATACAAGGATTTTTTTACAAGGCCCTGCCTTCTGAAATACATCTCCTATCGAGAAGTCCCAGATCCTTGTGTGAAGCTCAGCGAACTACAAGGATCTGGCGAGAGTCAGGTACCGTTTTACTGGGCAAACAGGAGCATTATACAGCACTACCAAATAAGATTGCTCACAAAAGGTGTGTAGCTCTAAAAATGCTCAAACTCATAGATGCAGTAGCATAGCTTCAGAGTTGGTTTGGTCATAAAGCAGAAAGAAAAGCAGAAAGAAGGGCGGGGGGGAGGGGGGATGAAGGAACACAATCCTCAGCTGAACCTGAAGACTAAACTGCTGGTCCTTCAGGCTAAATAAAACTTTATATCACAATATTAACACCAAAATCTACTCTATATCACACAGTTTCCAAGAAACCTGAGTGTCATGATTGATGACCAAGTCACCTTCTCTGACTATAGAGATTGAGAACGTGACGTAAAACGCAACGCATTTTGGGAATAGGTGGCCCAAAATTAAGTTGTTTTACTGACGTGCGGGAACAACGAAGTGCAGTTGTCGAAATGCCGTTTACCTGCTGTGTTATAAAATTCAATAGAGTAACATGAAGCTTATCTTTTATAGTTTTCCAGCGTGGAAAAATAATAGTATACGTCATGTTTCAGAGGTGACAAAAAGGCGAGGAATGGCTTGGATAGCAGCACTAAGGAAGCGCGAGATTATAACTGTTATTCACACAATTTTTTCACGCTTAGTTTTCATTATTATCATGCCAGATCATAGACCCAGACCCACTAGTTTACATGGGCTGGCATCAGGCGAGCCAAACGTACCCATAATTCTTTGTGTTTTGATGACTTTGGTCACATGTCTTAGCGATCTCTATTGCCTCTGACACTAGATCCCACTTTACCTCGATAATTCAACATGAGAAAAACAGGCCAAGCCTCAACATGCCACCCGACTCATTACAGGCCATGGTCATTTCACACTGTAACACCCTCTTATGGCCTGTACAGACTACACGACTTTTTTGTCTTTCACGATTATCTTTTACGATTGACCATGTCAGACTAGGCGATCAGAGAACCACAAAATCGTGCAGCGTTGTGGCCGCAAGAGTGGCCACATTACAAGATCATCTATCGTAGCCTTCTCGTCGTGTGTCGTCACAGTGTCAGTGTCAACACACAAGTTGTAGGAGATTCCCCAAAAATTCTGACACGCTAGACATTTTTCCACCTAGAAGATATTAAAGGTTCATCTTATCTTAACATGGTAGTGTGTGTTTTTTTTATTAACCGAAAAGGGCACATTGATCCCATAACTCACACTCAAATTCAGGTCACTAATGCTTAACTACAAAGTGATTCCGGGATCTACCTATGTGTTTTTCCGAGACTGTGATAAAGAGCAATAATTATCTGTACTTCCTCAAACAATGCATTTGTATAAGTTAACACAAGGATTGCCCGAAGCCTATTATCTCTCTTTATCTCTTTGTTATCTCTCATCTCACTCTATCTCTCTACAATAGTGGCATATGTGATAATAAGGATATTGGATGTCCTTAAGTTGGGCATCCCTTGACCCCAAATAGCATTTTCCATTGAAGAGTGCTGCTGCCATGAACACAATGGTGCATTCAAGACAACCCGATTCCTACAGAATTCCAAAGCACCTTTAAGGTAGACAACAGATAACCCTGAAGAAAGGGCTTTAGAAAATAGAAGAAGATACACCATATGGAAAACCTTTGTTTCTTATACAATAACTGCACTTCTACATTAACTCAGGACCTGGTTTAACTTTAACAGTGTAGCTCCTTATTGTCAGTGTAATGCATCCCAGGAAGATGTCATGCATTCTGACCAATCAAATTAATACAATTCTTTATAGGGACAGAATGTTTCTTTTCATTGTGCAGACATATATGTACTTCATATCACTAAGCCAATGAGACAGAATTAGGTTTGAATTCACTGAAATTATTATGGTCTGAGCATTGCATAAGAGTTGGCTACTCTTGCAGCTGTTTAAAGTGTGATCATTGCCTCAGTGATAATTTAACAGCATCAGCAGTGCAGGGTGTTGAGTAATGTAAGACATAAAACAGATTCCATTGATAGAAGAATGTTGACTTTCTCCTCAAATAAAGTGCATATTTCTATATGTTTGCTTAATGATCCATATGAACACACATATTTGCATATAAATTCTTATTTTGTCAATTGCAGTTTTTGTCCTTTTTGTCATTTTTGTACGAAATCATTGTTGAACTACTACTTCCTCAAACCAAACCAAACCTTCCTTAAACCAAACCTAATCTGTGATGTTGTTTCATGAAGGTGTGATTTTCGCCCTCAATGTCCAGACATGCAACCAGTAGAAAAAACTTGCCTGAAATAAAATGGTTTCATCAAGGTTTAGCTGAATCTTAGTTTAAGATGTAATGGCTTATTGATAAAAAAAAAAAAAAACAATGACCAAAATGGTGTCAAATTGTAAATATTCCAGGTTTTGATACAAAAGTATTATTATTATTATTATTATTATTATTATTATTGTATTATGGATGGGACTGAAAAATCTATCATCTCAGGGAGTGATTGAATCATGATTTTGGCTACTAAGACCTAGACCATGACCTAGACATGCTGAAACATCATTTAGACCACAAGGCATAATTTTTTTTTTTATTGTTTTCCTTATTGCCACAGTGATAACGTGGGGGGGGGGGGGGGGGTTGTGGGCGCAGACTTTTAAACGTATGTACGAACCTAAAACGTAATAGATCAGATGCTTAATGTTTAACTCTCCTACAGATTATAAAAAACATACACACCTGAAGAGACACTGTAGAGAAATGAGGAGATAGCTGGGTTTCCCTTTGGCAACATGGATGACATTGCTGTGATTGGGATTGGATGCAATTTTCCAGGGGGTGAGAAAAAAATCAACCTTTTTAGATTGTTTCGATTAATCTATATTTTTATGTGTGTTGCAAGAGCTTATAAAACAATGTATTTGCCATTATATAGAGACTCTATACTTTCAGACCAACGGTATCCTCATCTCCTCATTCACACTGAAAAAAAAGCAATCTGCAAAATGCAACTACAAACACTGATAGAATACTCAATTTTGATAGATGACAGATACAGTGCCCTCCAAAAGTATTGGAACACATGCTAAAGTTGACAATATAAAATCTTATTTTGGAAATTTATCGTAATGCCTTAAATGAGAAAATGAGGAAATATTCAACCTTTAAGGACATCAATTTTCTTTGTGAATGAATAATGTATTGTAAATAAATAAATGTTTTCCTTAAAATATGGATGTGTTCCAGGCCCCGGCAGTGGCGCAACTGGCTGGGGCACCTGCACCGTACGCTGGCGACCCGGGTTCGATTCCCGCCCCGTGGTCCTTTCCAGATCCCACCCCGACTCTCTCTCCCACTCACTTCCTGTCGTTCTCTCTACTGTCCTGTCCAAATAAAGGCATAAAAAGCCCAAAAAATAATCTTTAAAAAAAAATATATGGATGTGTTCCAATACTTTTGGAGGGCACTGTATGCCTTGTGTTTTTTTTTGTGACACAGCATATAATTTACATTTGTCTTCCACCATTGTGCAGGTGAAAGCCTTGACAACTTCTGGAAGGTTCTAGTGGAAGGTAGGAATTGTGCAGTAGAGATTCCAGATGAGAGATTTGACTGTTCCCAGTGGTATGATCCAGATGAGAACAAACCTGGGAAGACACGAACCAAGAGGGCTGCTCTTATAAATGGGTATGTTTCAACAATAATGATTCAATTCTGAAAAAGAAAACATTCTGTTGAATTGCTTTAGTAACTTCTCAGTCTCCTTACGCAGATTTAATGAGTTTGACAACAAGTTCTTCGGCATCACGGATGCTGAGGCTGACCAGATGGATCCTCAGCACAAGATGCTGCTGCAGTGTTCCTACAGAGCCCTGGAGGATGCTGGGATTCCCATGGAGAAGGCCAGTGGCACCAGAACAGGGGTTTATATAGGTAGGCAATGCACATTTCTGGAAATATCCTGTGCAAGTGTTGTGCAACAAAAACATAAAAGTGTGCAGCAATATTAATGTCATAGTTTGCATAGTAAATTACATATATTGCATATAATAATAGAATCATACTTTTGTTGACAAATAAGAAATTCAAGAGTTTCATTATCCAAAATTTGCCAGATAATTAAATGTGGGAGTGCTTGGTGTAGGTCACTAGTCAGGGTCCTGACGAGCTTCTCGTGAGCACGGTGGCTCTGCGCTGGCATTACCGCTCGTGACTGTGAAGTGCATCATGGGATCGCGCCGGGCGATAACTGCGCTGGCAGACGTTAACCCGGAGTGACGACTGCGGGCACCCGTGAAGCTTAATGTGAGATCATGTCTGACCTGCTGCGGAGGCCAGGCAAGATGCCAGACGACGGATAATTGTGGCACTAATAAGGGAACCAGACTGGACCTGAGCTATGAGAATATTGCAATTTAAGTTACGCGGAGATAGCATGTTGGGCAAGGTTGCTGGCTGGGGTCCTGAAGTGCCCCGCTGGATCACACCAAACAGGCTGTGCTGGCTGCATTTGGTAAGATCTCTGCGAGCACCCCTGTCATAAGTGAGACAGGAGGCGAATAGGAGGTGCACAGGAGGCGAATAGGAGTCGAGCGGGAGGCGAACGGGGAGGTGGTGGGTTTCAAGCGAGAACAAACGCTACAGTAGCACCGGCAGGTGGGCCGTGACTAAGCAATCGGTTCTATAGGAAGCGAAGGCGTGGCAAAGTTTCCTCACATTTGTCTCAAACTTCCGTTTGCAACGACTTTTAATGAAAGTAAGCAAGCATGTGGCATCTACATGAACCAAACAATTAATTGAACCAGCAAATAACAATACTTGAGAAAATTGTGAAAATTGTGTGGAAATTGAGAATATGAGAAGTCTTGAATAAGTACACATTATTATGACTGCCACAAACGTAGCTAGCGTATAGCGGTCATATGGGGATTTTTAAAGGTTTTTTTTTCCTCCCATCATATCCACCTCTTTCCTTAACCCGGAAATATGTATCGTTGCGATGGTTACGATACTGTTTTCAACTTCCGTTCATTCTGTTAACATGTGCGTTCTCCATAGCTAACTAGATTATGCCTCAACTTAGATTTCTTTCGAAATATTGACAATTCTGCCCTCAGCATCTATATACTACATCATATATAACCGACATAAAATAGAAAAGTTTACTTTTATATGCGTTATGATATGTTAAGCACCGTAAACCGTCACGTTAAAACAGATACAATGCAGCTTCGCCGGAAATAGAAAACCGTCTCGGTGTCATGGCGACCCCCATTGTTGGGCTGCGGAATATCGTGGATACTTCTTGAATTTTTGGTCAACGATTCCATAACATTCACACCATACCACATTGCATGTGTATGATGAACCTGAAATCCTCTGGGAGTATGCTAAGTTTTGTGGAATTTCATTCATGGGGGGCTATAAAATAAATATGTGTACATAGTAATGGTCTGACTATTTTAGACTAGGGTCAATTTTGGTCAGTCATTACAAAAGTTTAATGAATAAACAGATTAACAAATTCCATTGAACCAATATATTTGGAACATAGATGATAACAGAAAATTATATCAGTGGGTTCCTTTCTGTAGCAATAATTAGCACAAACAATCACATAGCCTAAAACAGTCATCACAAACAACAACACTACAAGAGTTCATTCCAAGCAAGCCTGAGGGTGGCGTGTGTGCGTACATGTGAATCTGGCTAGTGTCTGTGCTCATGTATCGGACGGACACCTATTATCGTATGTGTCCCTTTAATTAAAATGTAATATTTTAGGAGGTAAAATCCCCGGTAAGAACCAAACCAGATTTTGTTCAAATCTACACACCTAGGCTACTGAAAAAGGTATGGTTAATTGATCAAATGTTATTTTAAGGTATTAAAAAACATCGTTGTTTTAGAATTTTGGGACAAAAGGGACGATAATTGGTGTTGTTACGATAGCAGAGCTCAGAAGTAAACAGAGTCCTCCTTTTGTTTTAAAGCAAACAGTTCATACAATTTATATAATATTGTACTGTATATTATTATATTGTTATAATCACGTAGGCTACCCTTCACCATACTTAGAGATTGGCATGTATTTATTTCAGATAGCCTATTAGCTGGTTTCATTCTCATTGAGCTCAATGCAAATCAAACCAGCTAATAGGCTAACTGAAATAAAACCATGCCAATCTCTTGGTATGGTGAAGGGTATGTGATGATATGGGGCTATTTCAATTCAAAGCCCAAGGGGACTTTATCAGGGTGCAGGGTGTCCTGGATCCATTAAATAACTGGCATTAAAAAAAAATGTAATTCTGCCTGCCTCCATGGGAATTTTAACACAAAGGGTTAAAGGAGACATAGAATGGAAATCATTTTTTTCTTGGTTTTCATGAATTATGAGAGGTTGTGCATTAACAAAGAGCTATCATGAACATGAGGCATGGTTGTGCCCTCCATATGAAAATCTTGAACTTAGAAATACTGTAGACACAAAAAAATGGGCAAATTAGAAAAGAGCCTGCTTGTGATGTAAGACATTGCAAAGCCATTGAAGTTCAATTGGGGCTGCCAATGAGGGCGCCATTTAGTCAAACGGACCATTTCAATACCCAGCCTAAATATATGGTTTTAATTAGTCTTGTAGAATTGCAATTGATTTTTTTTTTTGCTAAATCAAAGTTGAATATATACTATTTTAACATCAGAGAACACTAGTGCAATACTCAATTCATCCATTCTATGTCCTCTTTAACATAGGCATTCCAATACTTATGACCCCTGTATTTTAAGAAAAACATTAATTTATTTATACATTATAGGTTGGATATTTCCTTATTTTTCTTTTTTTTTTTAATTTAAGGCATTAAGATCAATTTCCAAAAGATGATTTTATATTCCTCTTTATAGTCAACTTTAACATGCGTTGCAATACTTATGGAGGTAACTGTGCACATGAGCTGCAAGAGTAGGAGATATATGCATATATATTGCACAAATAGGAGATGCAGACAAATTGACAAGCATAATTCATTTTTGTGGAGAGAATCTGCAGAACTGAGCGGCAGTCATATTTTGTACCGCTATGTGGTGCGTCTAGTTTATACAAGACATATAAAATACAGTTCACACTAACCAAAGTGGCGTACATAGTGCAGTGTGAAAGAAATAGTATGTGGTATCCCCATGAACAAAGTCACTTTGTCATTTTAATATCTCCTTATATTCAACTCTTCTCACAAATTAGCAATTTAAGTCTGGTGTAACGCTGACCAAAACAATAATGTTCATTGAGATATACTTATTCCTTCAGAGGCAAGACCTACACAATTGATTAGAAACAGAAGGTCTTACATTCCATCAGTTTACCATTACCTTTTCTCTTTAGGTCTCATGAACAGGGACTATGAGATCCGTTTGAGTAGCAGCAGCAGCACAATAACCCACTATTACGCCACGGGTACGGCTATGAGTGTGGCAGCCAACAGGATCTCCTACACTTTCAATCTCACTGGGCCTTCATTTGCTCTGGACAGTGCCTGTTCGTCCTCCTTAGTAGCCCTTCACTCTGCCTGCCAAGGCATCAGACAAGGTAAAATCACACTAATCAATCATATTTCTGTAGCATGTGTACAAAAGATAGCATAGTAGCCTATCCGTATTCTGTCTATTCAAAAGTAACTATAAAATCTAATGTTCTTGTGGAATTGCTCTCATATTGGTGATATGAAAACCATAGGTTCCAGAGTTTCACCATAAACATGTCATTATTTGATTGTCTTTGGCTTTGTGTCATCATACAGGTGACTGTGATATGGCTCTGTGTGGAGGTGTCAGCTGCATTGTTGAGCCAAACATTTTTGTGGCTCTCAGCAAAGCCAAAATGATCTCACCTGATGGCACTAGCAAACCTTTTTCCAATAAAGCAGATGGATATGGCAGAGGGGAGGGCTGTGGCATTGTCCTTTTAAAACCTCTGAAGAGGGTAACACACGTTGACATTTTTATTATATGCATTAAACATTAGATGTAACTTATAGCTAAAGGAACACTTCGCCCTTTTTTCATATTAAACTACGTTATTCGCTTAATTAAGACGAGTTGATACATACCTCTCACATTTCAATGCGTGCACTCACTGGCTCTGGCGCGTGGCGCAACTTTGATAGTACTTAGCTAGCCCAATGCATTCATTAGCATCCAAACAGAGATGAAGTTAGAAGCGACCAAACACCTCCATGTTTTCCCTATTAAAATACAGTTACACGAGTAGTCACACGACCAAGTATGGTGAGACAAAATAAAACGTGGTGCATTTCTAAGCAGGTAAAAGGGATAACTATTGTGTGGCAGAATAATATTGGGAGCACTTAGACTCTACGCAGTAATATCCTCACTCCAAAATGAAACTGAAAGTGCAACAGTGAGGATATTACTGTGCCACACAATATAGTTATCCCTTTTAACTGCTTAGTAATGCGCCACGTTTTATTTTGTCTCACCATACTTGGTCGTGTGACTACTCGTGTAACTGTGTTTTAATAGGGAAAACATGGAGGTGTTTGGTCGCTTCTAACTTCATCTCTGTTTGGATCCTAATGAATGCATTGGGCTAGCTAGGTGCTATCAAAGTTGCGCCACGTGCCAGAGCCAGTGAGTGCACGCATTGAAACGTGAGAGGTATGTATCAACTCGTTTTAATTAGGGGAATAACGTAGTCCACCGTTTTTTCATAGTAAACTATGTCAGTCCCTTAACTCAATGGCTCTGGTGCGCAGCGCAACATTGATAGCACTTAGCTAGCCCAGTTCATTCATTAGGATCCAAACAGAGATGAAGTTAGAAGCGACCAAACACCTCCACGTTTTCCCTGCTTAAATATAGTTCCACAAGTAGTTACACAACCAAGTATAAACTAAAAATAACTAAAAATAAAACGTGGTGCTTTTCTAAGCGGGTAAAAAAGATAATTCTAAAACGGATAGTTCCGGTCCTTGATTATGATTGGCTGAATCGCGTTCTATGCCGTTGTAAATATCACGATAACCTCACACCTTGACCGCATTTCGTTCTATAGTAATGCACTACCACAAAACTAGCACAAAAGTTAGAGTGGCTGTGTCTCATTGTTGCATGGCAACCATTCATATGGAGGGAATATATTTCTTGGCAGAAGAAAGATTATCTATGAATACATCGTTACTTTTTCGTTGCTGTGCCTTTGTTTCATGAAATCTTGCTAGATCGACGTAGTAACCATTTTAGAAAAGCAATAAGCCATTTTAGAAAAGCAATAAGCCACTCGTGGTTTAAACGGTATAATCGAACAGCTTCGCGTCGTGCCTAACAACGCCCCTTAGCTTTTCGATTATACAGTATAAACCACAGCCTCTCGGGCCTTATTGCTTAACTATAATGTATGGCGGAATAGCATTTGGGAGCACTTCGATTCGGCGCAGTAATATCATTGTGATGAGTCGAAGTGCTCCCGAATGCTATTCCGCCATTTCGTCATTCTGTGTAACTACTCTTGGAACTATATTTAAGTAGGGAAAACGTGGAGGTGTTTGGTCGCTAACCCCAGTGACTATAATGGTTCACACACACACACACACACACACAGACACACACACACATATTGTATATACTGTAGATGTGTATATATATATATATATATATATATATGGATCTAAATGTGTAGTACAGTATATACCTTAAAGTCAAGTAGTATTATGCTAAAAGGTACAATATTAAATGTTACATTCAAATTGATATTAGCAATTCATAATGAATCTTATTTTCATTAACATTCACATCAATATTCGGATTACATTTTACAGGCTTTATCAGACTGTGATCACATATGGGGCATTATCAGCAAAACTGCAGTAAACCAAGATGGCCGCACTGTCACTCCAATCACCAAGCCATCCATGGCTCAACAGGAGGACCTTCTCAGCAGAATCTACTCTACAGAGAGTGACCTGATCAGTGTCCAGTACATAGAGGCTCATGGGACTGGAACACCAGTAGGTGACCCAATAGAGGCAGGCAGCATATCAAAGGTCATTGCCAAAGCAAGACCATCAGGATCAGGGCAGATATATATGGGTTCAGTTAAAGGAAACATTGGGCACACTGAATCAGCAGCAGGGGTGGCAGGACTGATTAAGGTTCTCCTAATGATGAAACATGAAACAATTGTGCCCTCAGTGTTCTACACAGAGGATGGAGCTAGCATTGATGCTAAAGCCCTGAATGTAATCGTACCTACCCAGCCACAAAAATGGTTAGCCCCAAGCACTGGAAGGGCTGCAGGAATAAACAACTTTGGTTTTGGGGGGACCAATGCTCATGTTATCATCAGAGAGTATAATCAACCGAACAATTCAGATAGAGAGGTTCAGAAATCTCAGCACATGTTTGTGCTCTCAGCAGCATCAGAAAAATCTCTTACCAGTATGATTGCTGATATGGCTGAACAGCTGAGCAAGGAGACAACAGCTGACATACAAACTCTTTCATACACGTCAGCATGTAAGAGAAGTCATGTAAAACACAAATACAGGAAGGTGTTCAGAGCCTCATCATTGACAGAGTTAGGAGGACAGCTCAAGTCAAGTCTTGATAAAAAGATAATCCCCTCCAAATCAGATCCCAGATTGGTGTTTGTTTTCTGTGGCAATGGTGTTACCTACAGAGGGATGTGCAGACAACTGCTCAAGAAAGAGCCCGTTTTCAAAGAAAAGATCATGGAAATTGAGAGAGCCTTACAAAGCTACAAAAGCCAGAGCTTGATAGATGCACTTGAGAATGACATTGTTGAAGATCTTGACTTCTCAAAACCAGATGTTGTCCAGCCACTGTTGTTTGCTGTTCAGGTGGCCATTGTTTCTCTCTTAAAACACTGGGGCGTAAACCCAGATGCTGTTCTTGGGCATTCTGTAGGAGAGGTTGCTGCTGCTCATTGCTCTGGTCTGCTGTCACTTGAGGATGCTGTCAAGGTCATCCATTACCGCAGTGTGTTGCAGAACAAGGTCACTGGTGGGAAGATGTTGGTTGTCAGTAACATGGCTGTAACAGATGTACTTCAATACCTGTCATCTTTCTCAGGGAAAATTTATTTAGCTGCCCATAACAGTCCCACATCTTGCACTCTATCAGGTGATGCAGAATCCATTTTGGCTCTGCACAAAACACTAAGCAGTTCAGCAAACAGCAATACTCTGTTTCTTACTGTCTTGGATGTCCCTGCTGCATACCACAGCCACATGATGGACCCAATTCTCTCAGAGGTAAAGAGCAGCATAGGGTCTCTGGAGAAAAATGGAATGGATGCAGAGTTGTACTCAACTGTATCGGGCAAAATAGCTAGCAATCATGATTTCTGTACTGGCTTATACTGGTCCATGAATATCCGTGAATCTGTTGAGTTTGAGAAGGCACTGATATCAGTAGCTAGTAACAATCGGAATGCAGTGTTTGTGGAGATAGGTCCCAGACGAGCTTTGTACAGAAACATCATGGAGACACTTGGGAATGACTCTATTGTCCTGTCTTCAGCACAGCCTGAAAAAGATCATGAGACACTGCTTACCACTTTCAGTAAGCTCTTTGAGTTAGGTTTCAGTGCTAACTGGGATCAATTCTATTCTGGCATGCAGATCATTCCAACTTCCCTTCCAAGGTATCAGTTTGACTGTGTTAAGAGATACATCACCCTTTCACATGCACCAGAGAGTACAGCAAGTGGCCATCCTGTCCTCAAACAGACACGATTAAGAGCCCATGAGTTTGTTTGTGATTTATCATCCCCAAAACTCTCATATTTGTCAGAACACAAAAACAATGGTGTTCCCATTATCCCAGGGGCTTTATATGTTGAGATTGGCCTGGCTGCTTACATGGCAAATGCCAAGCCAAAGGCTTCACTCAACACACTGCAACTGAGTATCAACTTCTTGACTCCATTTCTGTTGACTAAGCGTCAACCTGAGCTGAAGGTGACTCTTGAATCAGTTGAGCATGAGACTCTTTTTAAGATTCATTCCAGCAGCACAGTCTTTGCATCAGGGAGCATAGAATGTAAACAAGAGAAGATGGTGGATGAAAGGAACATTTTGTTAGATTGCATATCTAACAGATGCACATCTGTTATTAAATCTGATGAGTTGTACAGGAAATTAGACAAAGGAGGCTTCCAGTATGGTGGTGTCTTCAAGAACAAAGGAGACATTCTTTGGGGGGAGGAATTAAGGGAGTCTTATTCTCTTGTAACTGTCCCAGAGGAGCTACTTAGTCAAGTACATGAATTTTGCGTCCATCCAGTTATTCTGGATTACCTAATGCAGATGACACTCATCACAGGTTGCCAGGGGAATCATGTCAGACCAAGCTTTCCCTCAGCTGTTGGTAGTTTCATTGTGCTGGAACCCCTCCAGAAGGAGATGGTTATATATCTAAAAGCCACTGATCTGGCAGATGATCACTTTGTAGTGTGTGGCTGTCTTACAGACAGAGAGGGGAGAGTTCTTGTTGAGGTGAGGCATTTAGTGGTCAAGTATGTTGGGAGTTTATCTCGTGTTCTTGAGATGAACTTCTTTCACAATGATCTCAACATCATTTCAGAGGATGCACAGACAACAATGACTCAAGGGAATGCATTGGTCTTTTCTGACCATGATGCCATTTCATTGGCCATAAAACCATATCTAAGTAATGGATCAAAATATATTTCCTTAAAGTATGCAAATACAGTGTTGAAACAGGGACCGGCTGCATTGTTTGCTAAGGTAAACATCTCAGATGTGAGGAAAACTTTCACAGATATTTTGTTCATGTGGGGCAATCAAGACCTCTCCACTCAGACAGTTGATGATGTCTTGACAAACATGGCAAATTGTTGTGAACAATTCCGCCAATTACTTTTAGAACTGAGGAAGATGAATTACACAAACTCTGTCAGAGTAGTGACTAATCAATCTTCAGAGACTACAGTGAACCATATCAGTTCAGGGTTTGTACTTTCAGGCATGACAAGAGCATGTGCAGCGGAAATATCTGAATTCACATTTCAGCTGATTGACATTGGCTCTGTCTCAGCTGAGAACATTAGAGCCCTCAATCAGGTCCTGACTTGTTATCCCTGCAGCGAATACCCAGAGTTGGTAGTGAAAGATGGTCAGATTCTTCAACCACAAATTGTAAACACCACCATGCCTGTAACAGGAAGCCAAGAGAAGAAGGTTTGCAGTTCACAAGCAAAGGCTTTCACTTTACAGACAGCAGACCCTTTCAAAATGACCAGTATATCTGCCATTCCCTCTGATGTGGAAGTTGGACAAATACCAGAGAAAAATGTTGAGGTTCAGCTGAGTCAAATTTGTGTCCATTCATCAGATTACTATTCAGTTAGTGTCTCTGACCACAACTTTGGTCAAACAATGTACTGGAACAAACACACAAATCAGACTCACAAACTCCTGGCACTTGACTTCAGTGGCATTGTCACAGCTGTGGGGAAGGGTGTGAGGAAACTAAAAGTTGGAGACCGCATTGCTGCATGTTACCCTGTAATAGCCTCCTCAAAAATTGTAGTACCAGGAGATGTTTGCTACAGAACAAAGAAACTTCCATTTTTGAGTGACCTCCCATGTGTTTCATACTATGTAGTAGTCTGGAGGATACTCCACTCAATTATACCAAAACTGAAATGGGATGGCAAATTGGCCATTATCTCCTCTGTCCCTGACTCAGGCTTGGTGAAAGCCCTCACTCTGATTGCAAATAAGTCTGGATGGAAGGCCTTTGTTACAACTGAGCTGAGTGGGCCACTGCAAGATCTGAACAAATTCGATGCACTTGTCTTACTGCCTCCATTTAACAAATCTCTCTTTGTCAAAGCTTGCACCATCTCTGGTGTCAAACATATTGTTGTTGTTCATGACAGTAAGGTTTCAACAATTGATTCTGAAAACATTCTTAGAGAAGACAATGATGTTGCTTTCATTCAGACCATTGAGGTCTCCAGCATTCTGGCCAAAGGGTCAATTAGAGCAAACCAACCACGGATTTATAAATGGCTGAGGGCACTACACCTTGACAAGAAGTTTTTAGCTCTCTCAACGATTACATTTCAGAGGAGCATGACTGGAAGCATTGACATACTGCCCTTTGATGAGCCAAAGTCTTACTTTAGTGTCAGAACTATGCCTATGGTGATACTAGATGGAAGCAAAGGAAAGCATGCAGTCTCTGATATTGTACTGCTACCAGGAGAACACAGGCTCTTCAACAAGAACTGTGTGTACATTGTGAGTGGTGGCCTCACTGGGCTGGGGTTTGAGACAGTGAGGTTCATTGCTGAGAGAGGTGGAGGGTACATTGTCATTCTCTCCAGGAGGAGTCCGAGCTCTGAGATGCAACTAGAGATTGATGCTGTGAAGCAGCAGTGTGGGGCAGTGATTGTCAGTTTACAATGTGACATCGCCATCCCTGAACAAGTGAAAAAGGCCATCTTTACCATTGAGGAAAGTCTCATCTCTTGCCCCATAAAGGGAATATTTCACAGCGCAGTTGTACTTCATGATGCTCTTTTAGAGAAACTTGACAAATCCCTCTTTGAGAAGGTACTGAAGCCCAAATTGAATGGAGCGCTGAATCTCCATCATGCTACACAGCACTGTAAGCTTGACTATTTTGTGTGCTTCTCATCAATTGCCTCATTTTTAGGCAATGCATCCCAGACAAACTATGCAGCTGCTAACTCATTTCTTGACACCTTCTGTCATTATAGAAGGCGTCTCGGACTTGCAGCGCAGTCCATCAACTGGGGGGCCTTGAACCTTGGCCTTCTCTTGAACAAAGACCATCTGCAAAAATTTTTAGAGGCCAAAGGCATGATGGTGATGCATGGTCCAGAAATCCTTCAGAGCCTAGAGCAGTGTCTTATGTTGAACAAAGCTCAGCAAGTCATTTGCAAGTTCAACTTCAAAACTATGTATCATCATGGGTTTTCACAAAATCCCTCTCTCTCTAAGCGGTTGGGCACTTTGGTTTTAGGTGAACTTACTGATGCAGATATGTCTGATGTGCCGACTGAATCGTCTTCTTCCCCAAATGAGTTTGTCACTAGGGTAGTCAGTGAGACTTTGGGTGTTGAGTATGATGAGCTGAATGATGAGACATTCCTCTCAGCTCTGGGTGTTGACTCCATGTTGGGACTGACTCTACAGAATCTTATCTTCCAGGAGAAAGGTATAAACATCCCTCTTGTCAAATTACTGGATCCTAACTTAAATATTTCAAATTTGGCAGCAATACTAATAGAACCTTCTCAAGATGTTATAGAAGACAGGAATGATGCTACACGGTTATAGATTCCAGGTGTCCAAGCAATGATGATGGTGACTTTAAAGACTATCAGAGCTGTCATGAAACGTTAATTTTAAGCTAGGTTCGTCTAAAAGTTTTTGTTAAAATGATTTACAAGAAAATGTATGAATTGATGTGTGAATATGAATTTGTGAATTACTTGCACGGTCATATTGTGATATAACATACCTTACTTTTAAAGACGTCGTGTGTATTTGATGTAAATCTCAGTGGTTTAAATAGCATTTAGTTTACTTAAGAAAACTGTATATAAAATGTTGTTGTATGTCCATGGGTAAAATTTTATAAAATATATATTTCCAGACCACAATGTATTCATACAAATAAATATGATAGCAGATATTTTTAAAACATTGTTGCATGTGGCATTGTAGAGAAATGTTTTAATAGAAACAATAACATGTAAAGAACAAATATGGATTGATACAATTCTGAACAAAACAGGAATTACATTTTACATTATATTTTCTTTGGATTGCTTATGTTGTTCAGTCCTTGACACTACGGGTTACACACTAACTATAAAAACCTTACACTAAACCATGCAAACATCACACAATACTGTACATCTCTTGGAAAAGGAAACAAATCTTCCCTTTCTAAAAAATGTGTTTTGTGTCATTACAGTAAACACAAACCAACATTTGAAAAAGCACATGAAGCACCATTTATGCTGATAACAATTACTTGAGAAATAAGCTTCAGTATATGGAACGTTTAGTAGGGATAGGTCTAAGAGGCCTTGATACATTCTTGTTAAGGCACATCTTGAGGTGTTGTCACTGGCTGTGATGTTTCACATAACCTCTAAGTATGATGAATGTTGTGTTCAGTAACAATAGTGAAATAAAAAACTAAGTGAGTTAAAGACAAAGTTGCTGTTGTGCCCTTCTGCACAGCATGTATTGTAGTTGTTAGACCAGGTTGAAATCACAAAAATGTTCCTTTCTTCAGGCATTTTTGAGTAAAAGTTGGCAATAACCTATAGGGGTATTTTTTTATTATAATGTTATCTTTAATGCATTTTTGCTGTTTGTCAAGCTTTATCGCTTACGTGAAACTCAGTAGTGTGTAAAATCCAAGATGACCGCCTTATACGCGCATGATGTAAAATAAAAAATATATGGAATTTCCTGACATTTTAGATACCCCTAGAAAAGTCTGTTTGACAACTTTTACTCAAAAATGGCCAATAGCCAATGGCTAATGGTCACTTCTGAAAATCAACCTACCAGCCTGTTGTAAAAGGGCATACAAAGTCAATTGAAACATATGAACATAATGAAAAACAGCATCCAAGAGAGGCAGGGTCTCTTAGTAAAGATGCATCACTCTGTGCACAAATGATGAAACAATGTCATTTTAATGCTTCTTAGCATAACATTTTGAAGTATTAGGGGAGTTCATTATCTCTAGGAAATAATACTATTAAAACATTTCCATAATCCACAGAAATCTTTGCAAACAAGAGAAAGAGCTGAAAAACAAATTGAATGGCCATGGTCTTTTGGACCTCAGATGACACTGCATCAAGTTTCCACACCAGTTTCCAGACCTGCCATTGTCATGGGTTCAGGAAAACCTCTGATAACCATGATATTTGTGCGCAGTTGATACTCAATTCAAAATCAGCAGCCAAAATGATAACATCCAAAATAGTAGGCCTGTTGATATGATACACAGACATGATACAGAAAATACCACCATCTTATCTGGGCTTGAGCTTGTTTGACATGGACTGAGGCAACATGAAAAAAAAATGTCCTGTGGTTAGACCAATCACAATTTGCCATTCTTTGTGATGTCATGGACTGTTCTGAGATAAAGAGGAGAGGGCCCAAGTATCCAACCTATCCAACTTGTTTTAGTGCTCAGTTCAAAACCCAACATCTATGACACTGTGGAGGAGCAGTAGTGCCTACAGCATGGGCAACTTGCACATTTGGCAAAGCACAATCAATTCTGAATGATTTTGAGCAACATTTACTGCCAGGCAATGTTTTTTTCCCAGGGAAGACCATGAATATGTCAGGAAACAATGGCAAAATGAATTTTGCACACATTTAAACAGTGTGTCTCTACAGGGGAAGAGTCTAGGTCTTACAGTGGCCTGTCTGCAGTCCAGATTTGTCAGATTAGGTGTATCATGGAATGAAAAACATGACTAAGAATACCCAAAACTGTTGAGCAACTGCAATCCTATATTGGGGAGTAATGGGACTACATTTCATTCTCAAAATAAAACTCTAATTTTGTTAAATGAGGTGAAGCAGCACAGTGGTAAACTTGTTGGCATTAAATTCAAAATGAACATATTTTCCATGAAATAGTCGCAATTTACATTTTCAAAATTTGATATGGTGTCATTGTTGCCCCTACAACCGTTTCGCTAGCTTGTAAACAAATCCATGTGCTTTATTATTACCTTTTTTTTCCACAGTTAATAAGAAATAGCATGCACACTTTCTCCAGCAGAGGGAGAACTATAGCTAATTCTACCAGGGGGGCTTTAGATACATTCTGTATTCATGTTGGGATAGTACAATGGTCTGATGATCAGCAAGGTTCTGATGCACCTCTGTTCTGCTGTGAATTTGTGGTCAAACTAGATCAATGTCTTTCATACCAGCTAACAAAGGATTTAACACGGCACAAACCGATATCACCATACAGTAGGTGTACATTTGGCTGTCATTTGACAATCGTATTTAGTCACCCATTTGTGATTGCTTAGTGTGAACATATTCATTACAGTGATGATCAATATAAATAGATAGATATCACTCAATTAAAATTTTAGAGCAATGGACATACACAATCAGCACAACAAAAACATGTGTTAATTTATCTAGTTTTATTAGTTAATTAATTAGTATATTTATTAATGCAACAATGTATTACATTTTGCATTTGAGTTGTTTGCTGTTCACTCTTTACGAACAAATCTAGCTCAGGAAACCATAATTAGAGATCATTACATTTCAATGTGATTTTCTGTTGTAGCCATCAGATAAATTGCCAACATAAATTGAAATTACTTAATAAACAACAACAACAACAACAACAAAACACATGTTACGGTTGGATATGTGTGGAACAATAAGCTACATACATAATTGAGTATATTTCAGGAGTGTTCTTTTTAAATGCTTACAGTGTCTCAACTACTGTATCTCAGCTACTTCCCATTGGGGCATCAAGATCAACCTCGTAATTTCTTTGAGAGTTCTGTGATTTTAAAGTCCAAGCAAATTAGTGAAATTTTTTATTACAAAGATGATTAGCGCAAAAAAAAGAATCATTCATTTCTAGAAATTCAGTGAATCAGATCAAATGACCGTATTTTCCATTAACGTTTACCTACGTTTAACCTCAAAGGAAACTGAATGGTGTCCCTGCACATACATTGAGAAACCCTGGTCTAGAACACTAATTATTACATTAAATAATTGCCAAAACCAACTTTAGAACTATTTATATGTGAGGCAAAAGAAGAATAAACAGAAATCTAAATAAATGATTTGAAAACACAATTTGATATCTTTAAACTTGATTGGTCGATTGTAGCATTATGGTATTGGTAATCCCCACAGCCTTGGAGATATCCTTCAAAAACACACCACTCTCTCTCATGTCATAGATCTTCATTGAATATTCAGAGCGCTGACGAGATTTTAACAGTAGTTCTGATATCAGTGATCAACTTGTAGAAATTCCACCAAGGTAGCAACTGTGCTGTTTGGATCCAACAGTTTTACTAGTGGAACACTCACACCCCTCCCTTGGTAAATGAGGTTCTGTAATGTCATAGCCAACATTGAGTCAAGGCCCAGAGCTGAGAGAAGTCTTTCTTCACTCAGTTCATCAATTTGCACATTGACTGTTTCACTGAGTAGCGATTTGATAAAATCATTGGGAGAAGATGGAGAAACCATTTGCTCAACATATGAGGACAACGGAGTGGCTTTTCTGAGTCCACCCTGCACCAATGTTTCAAGGCGTGTTCGGAGTGATGCATTTTGAAACAGGACATTACTGATCATGTTCTTGAAATTAAATTTACAAATAACCTGTTGAGGTTTGTTCAGGAGAAGGCACTCTTCGAGACTCTTTTGAATCTCCGAGACATTCATCACTGCCAAACCTTTTGCCTCGAGGAACCTTTGGAAGTGGTCTTTGTTTAACAGAAGACCAAGGTTTAGAGCGCCCCAGTTTATGGACTGGGCAGCAAGTCCAAGACGTCTTCTGTAGTGACAGAATGAATCAAGGAATGAGTTTGCAGCTGCGTAATTTGTCTGAGAGGCATTTCCAATGAAAGAGGTGATGGATGAGTAACAAACAAAGTAATCTAGCTTACATTGCTTGGTAGCACGGTGCAAATTAAGAACTCCATTCACTTTTGGCTTAAAGACTTTCTCAAAGAGGGATTTATTAAGTGTCTCAATGAGCCCATCATGAAGCACAACTGCACTGTGGAAGACTCCTCTGATCGCAATGGAGGGAAATTGGTGTTCAATATATGTGATTGCCTTTTCTACATCTGCTGGTTGTGAAACATCACACTGCAAACTGACAATCACAGCCTCTCCTTGTTGTTTTATGGCATCGATGTCATGCTGCATTTCAAGAGTGGGATCTCGTCGGGAGAGAATGACGATGTGTCCTCCTCCTCTGAAAGCAATGAATTTCACCGTCTCTAAACCCAGTCCAGTGAGTCCGCCAGCCACAATGTACAAAGAATTCTTCTGGAAAAACTGATGCACTTTTGGCACTAATGGGATATCAGACAGTGGACATCCTGCATTATCATTTGTGAGTACCACTGTAGGTATGGTTGCACAGGTCAAGTATGACTGAGAATTTAGAGATTCTGGGATCTCTACACTGCCAGATGTTGGCCTTTGAAAAGTTACCCCTGAGACATTAAATGAATGTCTAGTCAGGTGCAGTGACTTGAGCCATTTGTAAATCTTTGGTGTGTTTGCTCTGAGGAAACTCTGCCCCAGAATACTGGGCATAAGAATTGGCTGAATATGTAAAGAATTGTTAACCTCTGTTAGGAAGTTTGTTGAAGTGTGGGATGGCAGGTCCTTCTCACAAACTGCAACAATGTATTTTGCAGCAGGGATTTCACATACTTTGTCTAACAAATGTTTACCAAAAGGTGGCAAGAGGACAAATGCATCCATCTTATTCAAATCCTGATGAGGGCAACCTAATTCTGTACAGACAATGGAGTCCCACCCAGATCTATTTGCAGTCAAGTTTAAAACCTTCAGCAAACCTGAATCTGGAACAGGGGAAAAGATGGCAATTTGTTTGGACTGTTTCAGTTCTGGCAGTGCATGGTACAAGACTGCCCATGCCAATGCAAAATAAGACACGCAGGGGATTTCTCTCAAAAATGGAAAATGTTTTGTTCTGTAGCAAGTGGCTTCAGGAACTATGACTTCCGATGAAGCAGTGACAGGGTAGCATGCAGCAATATGGTCTCCCAATTTTAGCTTGCTCACTTCCTTTCCAACAGCTGTGACAGTGCCACTGAAGTCAAGAGCCAGGAGTTTGTGATTCTGCTTTGTTTGTGTGCTCCAGTACATAGAGTCTCCATCTTTAAAGTCAGTAACGCTGACTGGAAAGTAGTCAGAGGTATGCACACAGATTTTAGTCAGCTTTACTTTCACGCTTCTCTTAGGAATCTGGCCAACCTCCCTGTCAGAGATAAAGGCTGACAAATGTGACATTTTGAAAGGATCAGCAGTCTGTAACATGAGCAGTGCAGCCTTTGAACTCACAACATTGGTGTCTATACTCACTCCAGGTGAAAAAGTGTGCACAATTTGTGGCTGGAGAATTTGCCCATCTTTGACCACCAATTCTGGGTATTTGCTGCTGGGGTAGGAAGTAAGGACATTAGACAAGGCTCTGATGTCTTCTGCTGAGTCAGAGCCAATGTCAATCAGCTGAAAGGAGAGGTTTGAGATCTCTACTGCACAGCTTCGTGTCATACCAGACAGCACAAACCCAGGGCTGATGTGGTCTACAGTACAATCTGCAGACCTATAGGTCACTGTTCTGAAGGAATTTGGGAAGTTGATTGTCTTCAGCTCTAATGCTATTCGACGAAAGGCTTCACAGCACATAACCAGATTCTCCAAAGCATCATCCACACTGTAAAGAGTGAGGTCTAGCTCACTCCAAATAAACAATATTTCCTGAATGCTTTTAAATGATATACTGTATTTGGACAGTGTACCCTGAAGTCCAATGCTGAGGAATTCTTTGGCATGTCTGAATGGAATGTATACAGACTCAGGATTTAGATGGTTTTGCAAGCCTTTGGCTATGCCTAATTGATCGGCAAAGACCAAGGCTCTGCAAGCATAGCTGGGCTCAGGGTTTTCTGAGACCACAATGAACTCATTGTGGTAAAACAAGTCTTCAACAATCTGAGAATTGCTTCCAAGGTATTTGATCATCAGATGTTGAATCTCAACCAAAACTTTTCCAGCTATGCTTGCAAAACAGCCGCAGACTTCAATATGGTTTTCTCCAACAACAGTGGCCTTCAGATAAATGACCATCTCATCTTGCAGGGGCTCAAAGACAGTGACCCCACCTGCATAGGGAAATCCAGACCTTGCTATGAAGGCCTTTGCTACAGTGAAATGTGCAAGTTGAAAGGCATAATCTAAAATCACTGGGTGAATGCAATAGTCATGCAGCTGAGGAAGTAACTCGTCAGGGACTGTCACAGTTGAGAGAGCTTCCCTATATTCCTCCCCACAATGAACATCCGCCTTGTTTCTGAAGACAGAGGTGTATTGGAAGCCATGCAGACTCAAGGCATCGTACAAGTTCTCAGAAGTCATGGTGGTATTGCACCTCTTGTACAGATCCTGAATAGAGATACTGGGCACTACAGGTAACCTTCCCTTTTTACACTCTATTACTCCTGAAGCATAGGTTGCAGTGTTGGATTGTACCTTGAACACAGTCTCGTATTTGCCTGGTGCTAGTTTAACTTTCAACTCTGTCGGATTCTTTGTCAGAGGAAATGGACTCTCAAAGCTAATACTGAGTTGAAGGGCATTCAGAGTTACTCTGGGTTTCACATGAGCCAAGAAAGATGCCAAGCCTAGCTCAATGTGAAAGGCACCCGGGATGATGGCAACATCATTGTTTTTATGATGATGCAGGTAAGACACTGCAGTAGAAGATAGGTCACAGCTGAATTCAGCGTCCTCTCTGCCTGATGGTGTTAACACAGGATGGTACTTTGCAATTTTTCCCTTTTTAAACGCAGATGGCAGTGGCTTGCTCTTAACATCAAACTGGTACCTTGGTAAAACAGTTGGTGGGCTCTCATAACCTTTATAAAACTGCCCCCAGTCTATGTGAACTCCAAGTTCAAACAGTTTCCCTACAACTGAGAGTATTGTCTCATGGTCTCTGTCTGGCAGTACTGAGGACAGTACCACAGTGTCTTTGCCAAGAGTCTCAATGATGTTCCACTGCAATGCTCGCCTAGGACCTATCTCTACGAAGACAGTATTCTTGTCTTTAGCTACAGACATGAGCGTTTGCTCAAATAAGACAGGGTCTCTGATGTTTTTGGACCAGTATCCTCCTGTGCAGAAGTCATTCATTGAGGATATGTTACCTGAGACAGTTGAGTATAGTTCAGCCACTTTCTCATTCTTTCCCAAAGACCCAATGTGTTTCTCAATCTCAGACAAGATGGGGTCCATTGCATGACTATGGTAGGCTGCAGGGACATCCAGTACATGTAGAATCAGATTTTGTCCATTGTCTCCATTTCTTAATGTTTGATGTAGGCTAGCAACAACATTTGCATCGCCTGACAGTGTGCAAGACTGAGGGCTGTTGTGAGCAGCCAAACAAACCTTTCCTGAGTATGACGGAAGGCTTTTCAAGACCTCTGATACAGCCATGTTACCGACAACCAGCATTTTCCCTCCTGTGACCTTGCTTTGTAAATCACTACGGTAATGGATGACCTTCACAGCATCCTCAAGAGACAACAAGCCAGAGCAATGAGCAGCGGCCACCTCTCCCACAGAGTGCCCTAGAACGGCATCTGGTTTTACTCCAAAATACTTCAGGAGACAGTAAATGGCAACCTGAATGGCAAAGAGGAGGGGCTGGATAACATCAGGTCTGGAAAATTCCACACTGTTATCACTGTCACATTCTAGTGCTTCAATCATTTTAAGAGGTTTGTAGCTTTGGAAAAGGGCTTCAATTTCTTGCACCTTTTCCCTGAAAACAGGTTCTTCTTTAAGGAGCTGCCTGCACATACCTCTGTAGGTCACACCATTTCCACAGAATACAAACACTAACTTAGGGTTTGGAACAGATGGAGCAACTTTTGTATTCAGAGATGACTGGAGCTGTTTTCGGAGATCTGTCAAAGAAGAAGATAGGAACGCTACCCTATATCTGTTTTTTAGATGACTTCTTCTGCATGCTGATGTGTATGCAAGCAATGACACATTGCCTGTGTCGTCATTACTGATCTTCTCAATTGTGTCCTCAATCATCATACTAAGAGACTTTTCTGATGCTGCAGACAGAACAAAATATAGACTTTGTCTTTGTCTAATCGCAGGTTTAGGGACTTGAGCTCTTTTGTATTGTTTAACAATTGTGTGTGCATTTGTCCCACCAAAACCAAAGTTATTGACTCCTGCTACTCTTCCACATTTACCTGTGTCTTTCCATGGTTCTGCTTTGGTGGGTATCTTTAGATTCAAAGACTTCAGATCTATACTGGAACTGTCCTCACTGTAGAACACTGATGGAACTATTGTCTCATGTTTCATCATTAGCAGAACTTTTATCAGTCCAGCTATACCAGCAGCTGATTCAGTGTGTCCAATGTTACCTTTAACAGAGCCTATGATGAGAGCCTCTGACCCTGCTGGTCTGGCTTTGGCAATGACCTCTGAGATGCTGCCTGCTTCTATTGGGTCACCTACTGGTGTTCCAGTCCCATGAGCCTCTATGTACTGGACACTGGTCAGGTCAGTCGGTGTAGAATAGATTTTGCGGAACAACTCTTCCTGCTGAACCATAGACGGCTTGGTCATTGGAGAAACAGAGTGGCCATCTTGGTTAACTGCTGTTTTGCTGATAATGCCCCAAATATTGTCAAAGTCTTGAAGAGCCTGAGAAAAAAACGAAGAAAAAAAATTCTGTTAGTCTGTTGTCTTTTTGTATACAATGTTTTTAGTTGTGAGTAACAAATTACACATTACACAAATGATACATATTTATGGTAGCCTGCTAGCGCCTACCACTTCTCAAATGCGACGTGGTCTTGCAACCAGACGTTCATTTTCTCGTATTTGAAAAAAATGCCTAGATCCGCTCATTGGGCGCCACGGATGTCTATCAATGCGTCTGTGCATAGCTCATCATGGTCTTGCTTTTTCCCCTGTTCTGTGATTGGTCGCCAACATCAGGCGAAAATGTGAGTGTTAGTTTCCAGGCTGCCTTAGCTGCGTGATTGAAATCACCGCGCAAGGCAGGATGGGAACACCCAGGCTATATTTATGGATCAATTATTACTAAAAAATAACCCCATTTATTTCTGATTGAACGACAGAACTCCCTGAACTCGCACTTGATGCTTGTACTTGAGCTTGTCAAACTCATATGATTGCTTTCCACATATTATTGTGACTAATGCACCACATCCTACTTGTTTAAGAGGTTTCAGTAGGACAACTCCACAGCCCTCTCCTCTGCCGTAGCCATCTGCTCTGCTAGAGAAAGGTTTGCTGGTGCCATCAGGTGAGATCATCTTGGCTTTGCTGAGAGGCACAAAGGCTTTTGGATCAAGGATGGAACAGACACCTCCACAAACTGCCATCTGACAGTCCCCTGTAATAATGAATGAGTAGAATGCATACATTCATAAGTGGATGTTATCCTGAAAATCCCTTAAAACAAACAATCAAAAATGAAAGTGTACTTGTTTTTTCTATACAGGCCTTTCTAAAACCAAAATAAAACACACAGATTAGTCGAGTCCGTGTACATTCATTCATTTTATATCCAATTGAGAATCCAAAATCAAGATTTGTTATTTCAGCATTTGTTTATGAAAGTAATGCAAACGAACAAATAACACTTTGTTTTTCAGACTTTTGATTTCATGGTCAGATCAAAATAGAACATTTAAAAAACGACCTCAGGGCCAAAACTGATTTTGATATTTATTTTTTCTTGGTCTTCCAAATAAAATCTATTGATTTTGTATATTATTTCTTTTTGCACATTTCCCTTCATGTACTATTATAGTAGTAACTTGTCTGTTTTAATGTACATGTATTGTATTAAGTAATAATGTCACATGGTGAAATATAAGCCTGTGGCTAACTAGCTAGTTATACATATTGCAGAGGTTCTTGAGGCCCAATTTTTATAGTAGGGCCTACAAAGTGGCACTGTGGCAGGTAACACTGTATAGGTTGAATTGACCCAGCTCTTGGTTTGATTTGAATTCAATAATAAACCAAATCCATCGTTTCGTTGATTGTTTACTATTAGATCATCTTTCACATCCAAAAAGCGCACACTTGGTATTTATTGACATTTCACAGGTGCGACTTTGGTATTATAACATTACGCAAAGTTAAGGATAATTGTATTTAGATATGGCAGGATTCACTTAATGGCAGCTTTCGGGTGCCCCCGCACGTACGGGCTGCCATAGACATCGGCGGCCGCATTAAAATGCGTGGCGGGCAGCAGTTGGCCCGTGGTCCGTAGTTTGGACAACCTAGAAAAACCGGGACATTCAGTGTCCCG
Organism: Sardina pilchardus; assembly: GCF_963854185.1. Taxonomy (NCBI): domain Eukaryota; kingdom Metazoa; phylum Chordata; class Actinopteri; order Clupeiformes; family Clupeidae; genus Sardina; species Sardina pilchardus. The sequence continues at coordinate 5,704,605 of NC_085012.1, forward strand.
GAAGAATATTTCCCACCCCTGGACAGACCATTAAAAACCGGGACAATCAGGTGAAACCGGGACAGGTAGCAATACTACCTACAGGTGCAAAACTGAACGTTTTTTTGTGGCCCTCTGGGAGTGCTGATGGCCCAAGTTTGGTCCTATGGTTAAGAATCACTGCTGCCTGTGACTAACTAGCTAGTTATTAGCTTACTGTATTACTGTACATTGGTTAGCGATTAACAGCTAATAGTTAGCATCGCTATTGTTTAACATTTTCATTTGTTGCTTTTTATAGGAGTTGGAAGGAGACCCTCACACCCAGCTGTGTGCTGTGTACATTATTTTGCAGTTGTGTCATTATGTTCAACTGATTTATGGTGTTAAAGTGTTTGTGTGATCTTGGTGTTAGCATTTTTTTCCCTTATGCTAGCTCCCGCTATAGCTAACTAGCTAGCTTACTTCAGCTGAATGGAAGGCTAGGCTAGGCTGGGTTTTTGTTTGTTTGGATTAATCTAGAATTCCTAGCGAATTATAGGATCTTAGCATGTATTTGTTGGGTTACCTGTGTTGCCCTGTTTCTAATAAGTGCAACAAAGATTAACCAGAGTAAAATTCCTTGTTTGTTAACGCAAATGGCCATAAATTATGATTAGCTGCCTTGGAAGAGGAGTTGGAAGGAGAGCCTCACAGATTTTTTACAGTGTAGAAATTATAGCAATTTTTCAGACTTACCCTGTCTAATGCTTTGACATGCGAGATGAAGGGCCACAAGGGATGAAGAACAGGCAGAGTCGAGTGTGAATGACGGCCCCGTGAGGTTGAAGGTGTAGGAGATCCGATTGGATGCTATGCTCATAGCCACACCGGTGCCAGTCCAGTGATTGATTTGATTTGCTTTCATTTGACGTTCAAAGTCTTGGTGCATTAATCCTGCAAAAACATAATAAAAAAATCAGTACGTTTGGTGGATAGCCTATAATAGAAATAATAAGAATCTTGAATGAGGTTTCCACTCTTAAATGTCTCATATACAAATATGTGCAAAAACTACACTGTAAAACATTAAAAGTTAGGGCTGTCCGATTTATCATACCATATCACGCTACAATTACATGAAACATTTTGAATGAAACACATCCTTCAAATAGATATTTCATTTGAGTAATCCACTTTATCTAATTTAATCAAGTAAGGTAAGCGTAGCCTACATATTCTAGGCTAGGGGGGAAAGGAAAAGAGGGTTTGTCACATTTACTAAATCACAAAACATTCAATTAAACAAACTGATGTTTTTATTTCAAAGACAATGTTATTATTAGTTTAACTGACTTATTTTACCACAGCAATGTATTCATCCAACAGAGCCATGTTAGATGAAAGTGAAGCACCTAAGTAGGCCTACTGAACCAGTAAGGCAAATGAACACATGTGATACCTTGGTGCCACCATTTCAATGTGTTCATGAGCCTTTGTAGGAATGCTGGGATAATCATGCAGCTAACAGTGTAGGCAAAAGTTTTTTAAAAGAGTTCCTAAAAGAGGACTATGTTTAGAGACCAGTAGAATTTGTAGCCAAGTTTTATCTTATGTTATGCTTTGAGATGAACCATGCTTTGTTCCTGTAGTAATGTGTCCGTGCAGACATACTGTAAGCATAGGCTATAGTTCTGCCAAAGTGTGTGAAATATAACTATCTGAAATGCAATATTGGCTTTCAATTTGTCATTTTAAAATTTGTTTCAATTTGTCATTTAATTTGTGTAATAGCCTACAGTTGATTTGATATCCATGAACTAGCCTAGGCCTTATCAATAGACTACATGAAGCGGTTTTAATTATAGCCTATAAAGGCTACAGAATTAGGCTATATACTACTATATAGCCCACTGATAGCCTACTGTCACTGAACAAGCTACTAAATGTGCATGACCTTTATCAATAGTGATATGCATTTTATTAAAGAGTATAACTAAACATGGCATTATTAGCCTAATGTGTTAACATGTCTATTCATCGCATGGGAACCGAACCCGAGAACACGCAAAACATGATGTGTGTGTTATCCCGTCACGCTGCGCATGACACCACCAGAGTCGCAAATTGCAGAGAGCCACAAGATTCCTTGGACCACACACATATCAAGTTCAAACAATGTAAGTTGCATACTTTTCATAAATTCTTTGAAATTACCGAATAGGTAGCCTAAATCAATGCTTGGTAACACTATCAGAAAAAAAAAAATTCTCCTTCTATTTTTGAAGTTGTAGGCTACAGGTGACGAAAGCACAGGTTGACGGAACCATCTTTTGGGACTCGTTTTCCGACTGATGTTTTTTTTTGCAACACAGATTAATTTAGCTTGGCAGTTAGCCTGCCACTGACCAGGTTAGTTCAGAAGCATATGTTACCCCAGCAACTCAGCTGAGATTCCTGTTAGCGGGAGTAATGGAACCGAACTCTCTCTAAAATTAGCGAGGCTTATCAAAGTTAGCCAGGATTTACGGTTAGCGAGGTTGATGGAATACCCCCCAGTTACGACAGGCTAAGAGGAAAGTTGCAGGTTGTATTAAAGTAGCACGATCAGGTGAGCTGAATGGGCTGTCTTTCATCAATGGACTCCTTTGCATTGGTGGTTGTGCATGTGTTCAACCCCTTAGAGAGTGAGTGATATTGTGGCTTTCCTGGGAAGATACTGTGTGGATGTAAGAGAGGCTTAAAACTGTTGGATAGGAATGGATTTTGGACTGGGAAAAGAAAGTACAGCGTGAAGCTTCGGATGAAGGCCGACAAGACGACTATCTACCCTCCACAGTCCTTTGCTTTGGGGCCTGACAGGGTATTTGTTTATCAAAGGACATCCAGGGGAGTGCTGCAAGTGTGTGCCACAAGATGGGTGAGTGTGAACTGAGAAGATGCAGGTTGTGTGGCTCTGGGGATCGCTGCGGTGGCAGAGTGCTCTGCACTCAAGTCCTGCAGCTTGTGTGGTTCAACGGAGAACCTGTTCAAGGTTTGCCCACAGCGAGGTAGGATGGCAGAAGGCAGTGGTGGAGTTTCGGATCAGGGGAAAAGTGAGAAGAATGCTGGTTAGATTGGAACAATGCAAGCTACAGGTGAGGAGTGTCTTGACCCCCTCTTAAAGGGATTGCTTCAACAAAGGCGTCAAGAAAATGCTGCAAGTGTTGGAAGAGGCCTAGAGAGAGCTAGAACTGAAATGTTGCAGAAAAGGCTGCAGCTGCTGCTCCGACTGCAAAGACGGAAAGTCTTGGCACAAAGTTGAAAAGTTTGTTTAAGGCTGCAAAGTGGGAACATCTGCTGAGAAGGCAAAATCAGAGGAATGGGGTGAAAGCGAAGACCCGGGCAAAGATCGTATAGTTACTAAGATGAATCATAAAGGGGTTTTTCAATGGAATGAAATGGCACCACTTCCGCCTGATCCGCGTGATCAGTGACGAGATAATCGGTTTAGAACGGTGTAGAATCAGCAGAAGCAGGTGCCGTTGATAACAGGTTTATTTTTCCCATAGAAATACCTCCGTTTGCCTCCTAAATGGGAGTGGCAGTTGCGTCACAATGAAACCAGAATTTACCCTCATATGAATCGTCTCGCTTTATAAACCGTCTCTGACCCAGGTGTGATGGAGACTAAATGAGTAACAGCTGCGGTGAAACGAGATCATCAGGGAGTTGCAGGAGAGAGCTCCAGCAGAGAATGGGTGCCTCTCATGCAGCGTTTATACGTCCTCCCTCGCCCCTCGGGCCTCGATGCTCACTGATCTACATAAAGAAAGATAGAAGAAGGGATAGACTATCCCACTGTTTCCACCCCATCAGTCTTTAAGTAGATCAGTGAGGATCGAGGCCGGAGGAGCGAGGGAGGACGTATAAACGTTGCATGAGATGCACCTAATGTCTAATAGGGGAAGAACGACCACTCTCTAAATACTTCCGCATGGTACTGCAACTAGAGGGTGAGCGCGAGCAAGTGGAGAATGAATGGAGGTGAATGGAGTTTCTCCTAAAATCCACTTTTCTCTGGATATAATTTTTTGTGAAGAAATCGGAATATTGCATGCGAAAGGGGGGTCAAAGAAAATGCACATTAGATTAGATTAGATTAGATAACTTTATTTATACCCGGAGGTAGATTTGGTGTGCAGACAAGTGAGTTGGCACATTAAGGAACATACAACATAATAGACATTAAAACACATCAAACCACAGGACATGGCTGGTCCCTTGATTGTTCTAAAATGCCTTTCAAACGTGTCAATGACGTCATTCATTAGCAGGATGCTAGTGTGTTATGGGCAACAACGACCAAGCCTGTGAGAAACCAAAGGGCCAAAAGTAATTGTTCTTTCAACTTTCGACCTATAATCCATATTGAGCTTGCAGACACTAAATTCCGATCCTCGATTTTTCAATGACAATCAGGTGAAACAGACCAATTTAGCCGTCTAGCTCCATAGACCCCCATTGTTTTGCACTTGCTCGTGATCGCCCCTAGCGGAACTGCAACAGGAACTGCAGGTACAATGGAGTTAATAGCGAGTGGACCGGCTCTCCCTAAATGGGCTCTGGTTCCAGCCAAAGATCATTAAGGGGCGGAGCAAGATACTTCATGAGAAGCCACTTCCTGGAACCCGAATCGCAAAAGGGGGGGATCAAAATCCCCCTGTATGCAGAGCAGAGGCAACAACTGTTCCATTGAAATCTATGGGCATGACACACCCCTTTATGCAGAGGAAGTGATCCCCCTTTTTGCGCCCATAAACATGAACTATGACGAAGTATCTTGCTCTGCCCTCAATGATCTTTGCTCCAGCTCGCTGTGTCAAGACTGGGATAAGGACTGGGTCTCGTGGCCGGTTCCTCCCCCTGCAGGATGAAGGCGGAGATACAGAGGATGAAAGTGTATTTGGGATTGGAATGTTTATTTTAAAATATATGGATATTTTGTATGGTCTTTTGACCTGGTTTATTTTTCTATGTTTCAGATGTATGATTCTTGTTCTGGTGCAATAAAAAAAGAGTTTTTTTTAAGATTGATGTTGCAATATCAGTAGATCTCTGAATGCCTACTTTCCGTGCCCCCTGTGTAACTCTGACAAATACTTCATGTAAACTTAACTTAATCAATTTCATTGAAATGATCAAATTGGGTTATCACAGCATTAATCAGTTTTGTAAACCGGTTGCATGTCATTCACATGCAACCGATGTACTGTACATGATAAAGTCAAGTAAATAAATGTTCAAGTAAGTACATTTTTCTCAGTGTACCTATGTAAACTCCAGTCCTGGTCCCACTGGCTTCCTCCATTGGTATTCCAGCGTCTTCCAGTGCTCGGTAGGTGCACTTCAACAAAAGCTTCTGTTGAGGATCCATTTGCTCAGCTTCAGCATCAGTGATCCCAAAGAACTTCTGGTCAAGCTCATTCACTCTATTACACATTTAAAACAAAATTAGATTTACACTAAGACACTACACTACTCTACACTACTCTTAAGAACACTGCAAATCTTTACAGGCCTGAAGCATAACACATCTTATTTATTTTGTATTTATGTATTGGTTTATTTGGTAGGGACCATGCATATTTATGAAAATTGTTGTATAAAACATACACCCATGTAAATATGGCAGAATTAGTCAAATGACTACTTTTCATCTGTAGTCCCCTGGCAGGTAACATAAAAACATATCTAAAAAAGACAATAGACAACAAAAAAAGACAAAACATGGACACCACCAACACAGGTACAATGCTGACATGGACATCACCAAAAGGTATAAAGATGACAATCTACACCAAGGCAGAAAAACAAATATACATGCAGACAAACAAGCAGAACAAGCAAGAACAGGTACAATAAACAAGTATACAGCAGCAACAAAAGGAAGATGAAGAGAGAATATACAGTATGAGATGTGTAACATTTAGTGATTGCATTTTTGGTTTTGAAGGTACCACTGTCTTAAATGATTTTTAAAGGTGTTGTAAGTGGGGCACTCTCTTATTTGGAGAGGTAGGCTATTCCAAATGAAGAGTTTGATTCCAAAACGCTATATATCCATTTTTAAAAACATTAAAAGTCATGTTATTTAATTGTGTATTTCAGGTAATATCAACAAAAATGCAGTTATTTTTGTTTTGATTGAGTAAAGATAAATCAACTGAACATAAACCAATACAGTTCCACTGTAATTACTTGCAAGACAAAATTAAAAGAAAATATTTATGAAAATTCATCAAAATGGTGGATAAAGCGTTTTGGAACCAAACTCTTCAAATGTTACCTCCCATTACTGACAGCACGTTTTGGGCAAAAGTGGTACGTCTAAATGGTTTAATGGAGTCTCCTTTTATAGAGGCCCGTGTACTACCACTGCTTTCACGTCTTTGAAAAAAAGCTTTACGGTGGGGGAGGGGCAAGGTTGTATGACGCTTTATATATAAAACAAGCATACTTGACGTTTTTAAAATTCTCAAAACTTAAAAGTTTATGCCTCTGTAGAATATTGCAGTGGTGAAAAGACAGGGTATTTTTATCAAAACTTTTTAGAGCTTTTTTATAATAAGATTCAATGCTTTTACGTGTGGTCATCCTAGTTGATGACCAATTTATAAAACAATACTCAATATGGGAAAAGATCATGGTAAACAAAAACAGCTTGGCAATTTTTGTGTCAAGAAATGGCCTTACTTGTTTAAAATTCTGTAAATTAAATTTAACTTTGTGTGTAATGCTTTTTATGTGACTTTTGAATGGTAGTGTTGTGTCATAGAGCACTTCTAAGTACTTGAATTTATGAACAAGGACGAGTTCCTGTCCTCTAAGAAACACGTTTGATTTTGACACTTTCATATTCTGTTACAGACAGAATACAGACTGTTTTTTTGGTGTTGAGGTTCATCCAGTTATCAATGTCAGACATTGTAGATGTAAGTGTGGCTGCTACCTCTTGATAGTTCTTGCCGTGTGTAAAAATTACAGCATCGTCAGCATACAGCTGAATATCAACATTTTTGCATGCATCAGGTAGATCATTTAAAATTGGGCCAACCCTTGGGGGACCCCTACTGGGCATTCACTAAATGGAGACTTTGAGTCCTTGACACGAACACATTGCTTTCTACTGGACCAATAAGATTTTATCGAGTGGAGAGATTGCTCAGAGATGTTAAAATATGTTAATTTAGATAGGAGAACTGTATGATGGACAGTATCAAAGGCACGTTTTAAGTCTAGGAAGACAGCACCAACATAGGAGCTCCTCTCTAACCTTTGACCTTTTCTAAAAACAGTTTGACGTTTCTGTTGAATGGTGGGTCCTGAACCCAAATAAGATGTTGAATTAATAATTTAGCCACCCATTTTTCTATTATCTTAGAAATGGCAGGCAAAATACTGGCCGGTAATTGGCCATATCTGATCTTTCGCCTGATTTAAAAATGGGCATGACCAGGGCCATTTCCCATGCTGATGGCACTATTGACTCTCTTAAGGACAGATTAATCAAATGTGTTATAGGATGTAACTGTGACTTATGACTATATAATATGATTATGGTTTCAAAAGGCTGTAGTTTTGCAATGGTTATACAGATATACTATATTTCAGATGTTTGCATAGGTTTGGTCTACAAACACCTTTTTCAGATTTTCAGAGAGGGTCACCTGCCCCATTTTGCTGAAATTGAGTGATTTCACACGGAATTACCTAATATTTGAGTGGCTCCACTAATACTTATATGAAAATCATGTATTAGAGGTCCAGTGTTGATTTTTTCTTTACCCATTTATGAGCGCAGCCCTCTTGGTCCGTATCTTTCCAATTTTGCTGTCATCTGGATCATACCACTGGGAACAGTCGAATCTCTCATCTGGAATCTCTACTGTACAATTTCTCCCTTCCACTAGAACCTTCCAGAAGTTGTCAAGACCCTCACCTGAAATATGTTTGCACATGTTTGAATATGAATAACAAATAGTAGTAGTGAATTATTATATTATGTACAAATCATAGTATGGAGAACACAGTGTTTGCAGTTGTCGGTAACACTTTACATTACAGATCGGTAATAAGTGAGTAATGTTATGATAATATATACTGTATGCAATTTCATGGTAATAATATTTTTAAATCACATGTAACAAATAATTTATGTGTAATTTCTAGACAATTACTGTGAAATTACCATACAAAAACAATGCAAATAACTTGGGTAAAATAAAATGGTAATAACTGCAGTAAATATACTTACCAGAGCGATAAATATTTAGGATTTACTTATTGTGACATAATATTTCAGTAATTATACCAACATTATTGTGCTATGAAGGACTAAATTACATAGTAACTTTTAAGTGTTATGGCACAATAACACAGTGGTCAAAGTTTTTGTAGTTAGTTTGATGGTAAAATGTGACCTGTTATCTGTTATTATGATGAAATAAATAAGGTAATTTCACAATAACTATATGGTATCAGGGCTGTAAAATACAGTTTTGTCTTTTCGAAAGAATGTCACTAACTCCCCACCGTACAGAAAAACTTTCGAAAAGACAAAACAGTATATTACAGCCCTGATATAGTTATTGTATTGTAATTATTCATTTATTTCATCATAACAACAGATAACAGGTCACATACTATGTCATAATAAGTAACTCCTAAATATTTATTGCTTCGGTAAGTACATATTTACAGCAGTTATTATCATTTTATTTTACCCTTAAATCCAAGTTATTTGCATTGTTGTTGTATGGTAATTGCACAGCAATTGTCTAGAAATTACACATTAATTATTTGCAATATGTGGTTTAAAGATTTTATTACCATTAAATTGCATATATTACCATAACATTACCCACTTATTACCGATCTGTAATGTAAAGTGTTACCCAGTTGTCCATACTGCTGAAAAGTGCATGCTGATCATACAAAGAAGTCTACTGTGTTAATGTGCGCAACATGCCTCCTGGAAAATGGCATCCAACCCCAATCACAGCAATATCCTCTTCTGCTTCCATTCTTATGGTAGGCTCTAATATAATAATAACAACAATAATAATAATAATAATGGGGCAATTGTTCTGTCGCTAGTTTGGAGTTTAACACGGTTTTAAACTGGAGTAGGTGTTGGGGTATCACTCCATCATAAGGGTCCTAAATAAATAGCAAACTAGTCATTAACCAACCCTTTGTTAGTATTTGTTAATTGCTACTTAAATATCTATTTGCCACAAAGTAATGTTTTTTTTTATCATTAACTATTTAATTAGTCATCTATTTATGTCTGAACCTGATCACCTTTAGTGTAGTTTTCGCATAAATTTGATACATCTTTCAGCTATGCCTGTTTTGTTTTATCGAGGACCTCTGTGAACCTTGTGAACATTCATTTCCAGTGTGAGAGACCCATACTGATAGTTATATATGACTAATATTAATGATGAAAAAACATGAACTTGTGGCAAATAGATAGATTTTAGTAACTATTAACAAATATTAACAAAAGGTTAGTTAATGACTAGTTTGTTATTTAATAAGGACCCTTATTATGGAGTGTTACTGGAGTTGGGAGTTGGAGTTTAAAACCGTGTTAAACTCCAAACTAGCGACAAAGCAATTGCCCCAATAATAACAACAAGAATAATAATAACAACAATAATAAACATTTACTTCAGATAACAAAATGTTTCAAGTTATGAGCAATCTTTAATTACAGGTGCAACTATAGTGTATTAAAATGGGGGGCAGAATGGTAGGTGTACAAAACTATTTAGCTTTTATGTAATTTGATCATCCGCACCAATTCAGCTTTTTTAATAAGCATTATCTAAGTTAATGTATGCAAAACACATTTAAACATATCACAAAACCAATGACTACTCATTTACATTAATGGCAGTCATAAAATCCAATCTTAATCAAACAAAATCTTACCTCACATAGAGAGCTGCCACGGGCTTTCCTTAGACTTTCTGGCAAAACGCAATCCGTGTCTTTTAGTATTTTCTGGGGAAAGAACGTGAAGGAGAACACATTCAATTGTTTCCAAGAAAACTAACCTGCTGACTACGTGACTCATTGTCTTTATCCTTGTTTTATTTTTTCTAAAACTGAACCTGATAGATAAACCGTCAGATACGTTTAACTACAAGACAAACAATAGTCATGTTCTCATAGTGTCCTGACCTTGTAAGCCGTAGCACAAGATCCTTGCCTTTCTTTTGTGGTGACCTGTTTTAGCTTTCTTGGAGACAGACATTTGTTGACCTTAGATAGTCATCACTCTTTTTTTGATTAGTTGAGTCATTACAGTTTTTCTCAGTCACAGGTGCATTCTTCAAACCATTAACATTTCACAAATCTATCTTACTGAAAATAATTAGCCTATGTCTCAAAAGATAGTATTTACCAGTTAAATTAAACAAAATCAAAATGACAAGTCCTTATGCCATTGTTTATGTCAAAGTCAATGTCAACTATAGTTAAGAAAAAAGGAACATAAGACAGCAATTTGTACCAAAAATACTACTTATGCCATGGCAAGACATTATATAGAAGCCAACCATGGAGATATACAGTAGCAGCTATCAAAACTAGCATTCCTAAATATCAGATTTCCTTTACTAAAATTATTCTTAATTAATCATGTGATATGCACACACAACCTTGATACCTTACTTTTAACTGAGACTGAGACAACTAACCCCCCGCCTCCAAATTTCAGTTTTTTAGTGCTACCAGAGCAAACTAAATCCTCTCAGTGCGATCAGTCATTATTATGTAAGGGATAATGTATAGAACGCCGGTCATTATCGGAAAAGAATTCCCGACAGGATGAACTGAATCCCAACGCGCACTGACTATATCTTACAATAACAACAATAGTATGCACACTAAGCTGTTTCTTTAAGGAGATTCCATTGTGTGCTTCCATCAGCTTCTTGTTCTTTCTTTCTGTTCGTATTCTTTTTTTTTTTTTTCAGAATTCAGAATAAATTGTGAACAATCTGCCTTAAAACGGTTTGTTCAGGGTTCAGCCTTTTTATGTAATTACCTCAACACCAGTAAACTCAAGTGTTAACTCCAGGCCTCATATCAGCAATTCAGACAGATCAGCAAACTGCTATAGGCTAGAGCTTGTGGTCCTCAGGAAATGCCAGAGCCCCTAAAACTATGGAACATATTTGAATACCTCCAGGATGTGAGAGAGGAATTTCCCAGGGAACAAACCCAAAGCAGGCAGCAATCAAACCACAACAGTAGAAAGATGAGCACAGAGAAGAACCAGCACTCAGCACCTGCTCAGCCCACAACCCTGGTTCTAGACAACTCTGCTGTGAGACTTTTAAATGAGAAAAGGATGTTTGTTGTTTCACAAATGCTTCAGTGTCTAACACAAAATAAAAATCTTGCATAACTGGTTTCAAAATATGCAATTATCAAGCACATTGTGAATGTGCATGTTAGAGTAAATTATAGTAGCCTACATTTACAAAGAACAGATGCATGACCAAGATTTCAAGGAACTTTTTCTCAGCCTTATTTGAGCTTTATTTACCAGACTATTCCGTTTAAATACCTGGCTTTTTTTCTTTTTCTATTTTAACCTTTTCTGGAATCGCAGGGAATATTTCAGACCACATAGCACAGAGCTGAGCTGGACTGGGGCCAAGATCTTAACCCAAAACTATCATCTCTCTCTCCTGCACCCAAATCTTTCTCTGCCAACCCAACCTTGAGCCGAGCCTCTGATAAGTGCTCAGTAGCCACACAGACGGAACAAGCTGAGGACATCAACAACTCGGCGAAACCAAAACACATTGCCCGAGCTGAAAGAGAGATACACTGAACCCCCTGGCCTGGGGCCGTTTGGTAATCACCTGCTAGCCTCCACTGAAATGCAGACCTTGGAGAAACATAAACAGCCAGAGCAACAACGCCCAGCCATGTCCACCGGACAAGATAAGATGGGTGCTGACAGGGACGTGCACAGGGGGGTTGCTCAGGTTGCTCGGACAACTGCCCATATGCCCTTCTCGACTCACGTTGCCCTTCCGAGGGCAAAAAATAATAATAAACAGTAGGCAATGGATGCAGAATTTCACGTTGCAAAGTAAAGGTACCCTCATTCACTTCCATTTGGGGCGCCGAGAGTGAGATCTGTATTGCGGCCTTAGACGAAAAATATTGCCGCTGTTGACTGGTGAGACCGACTGCCTGCTCAACCTTGTCGGAAAAGGTGAGTTTGTGATGTATAACAAACGAACAATAATCATCATCAAGTTGTATGACATTAATTAAAATCTTCATAAATCCAGTCTGAGTATACGTTTAGCCTTAATAATCAGACAGATAGCTTGCAAGCAGACCAGCAGCCTGTTGTCAGATAGCAGGCTTCTATTTCTTTGGTAGGCATGTCTGCTAATATAGTTCATTTCTCACATTTCATTTTAGCAATAAGAATGAATGATGGGAGCAATGCATCACATTCATTATTTCATTCAAAATGGTCAAATGCCTAAATCTTATCACTATTTGGGGTATTGTTTCAAGTCAAAATGACCACTGAAAAGATTCAGGAGGGGGAGAAACAACTCAAGTAGGCAGCAAAGGGCAGCACATCAGTGCAGGGTTGGCTACGAAAAATTTAATTGATTAATTAATCAGACTAATATTTTATCCTGATGACAATTTTTCATAGGCTACTTTACGTCTAAGATGAGGAGCAGCCACAGGGGGGGGGGGGGGGGGGGGTGGGTTCAGGTAGGAGCAACTGCCCCTCAAAATTCCTGTGCGTGTCCCTGGGTGCTGCTCAAATGACTCATGGTCAATCACTGGCGTCAAACCCTGAAATGTTAGCAAACAAATGGTTGTAATGAGTATGAGGAGATATCACCTATCAATCCTGCTGAGATATATAGTAGCACCTATCAAAGCTGCTGAGAGGAAATCAAAGAGGAAGGGTCATGTACCAGTGTCCATCCCCACCTCCGTCAACTCACTGCTTGCCACCACAAAGCCACAACAACATGAAATACGCTACTGGAATACCTAACAAAGCGCGACAAACTCCCCAGGACCTCAACGGGTAGATGGAGACTGGACCAATATTCAACCCCAACCTCTTTGCCACCACCCACATCCAATCACCTCTCCAACTGAGTTAGGGTTAGATCAAGCAAACAGTGCTACTTCTCTCATCGAATCAGCTCCTCCAAATGTCATTTTTTTGAGTGCTACCAGAGCAAATAAAAAGAGGTGGGGGGAGAGCCACAATGTTCAAGACATCATTTCAGTGCAATCACAGGCCTTCAAAACATTCAGCTGAAGTCTTTCTTGAAGAGTTACTGTAGGTGAACTGCTATCATTCGTTTGCACAGAGTTTGACTGTCTTATTATCTAAATGATCTAAAAAATAAAATACAATAAAAATGGATAATCCTGAAAACAATTATGCCAAGGAATGAATTGCTCTAATTGATACTTTCTCCCTAACACGGCATGTGGGGCCAACAAGCTCTCATGGCCATACCCTCGACCTTGTTATGTCTCCACAGCTGTTAAAGACCTGGCGATATCTAATTATTTATGTTTGTTCTTTGATATGTCTACAGTGTCCCTACACATTCAGAACAGATCTATGATGGCAATAGAGAATCACAAATGATCAGACAAGTGCTGTCTTTGAGAAGGCAACATGGAGAGTGTATGACAATATCTATGTTAGAGGACAATTTAGTATGTAGAAATATTAATAGTTGCTGAAAACACTGATGCTTGGTGTATGTTCAATACCTAATGCATTCATGGTGGAAACAAAGCATGGTTTATCTCAAAGCATAACACAAGATACAACAGCTCCACATTCTACTGGTCTCTAAGCATAGTCCTCTTTAAAAAACTTTTTTTTTTGGCAACACTATAGCATGATTATCGTAGTGTTCTTGCACAGGCTCATGGGAACACAATGAAACGGTGACACCAAGACATCCCATGTGTTCCTTTGCCTAACTGGTTCAGCACTTAGATGCTTCACATTGATCTAACATGATTCTGTTGGATGATTTCATTACTGTGGCAAAATGTGTCAGTCCAACGTAATTGTGTTTGATAGAAAAACTGGAGTTTGTTTAATTTAATGTTTTGTGGTTTAATAAATGTGACAAATCCTCTTTTCCTTTCCCCCATGCTTGTCTTACTTAAAAGTGAATTATTCGGGAGCGCTGTGGCGCAGCAGGCTACAGCGCTCATACCACATATGGGTCCGAGTGCCCACGGGGACCCAGGTTCGAGTCCGGCCTGCGGTCATTTCCCAGTCCCACCCTGTCTCTCTCTCCCACTTACTTCCTGTCTCACCCTTCACTGTCCTATGCAAATAAAGGCAAAAAAAGCCCCCCCCCCAAAAAAAAGTGAATTATTCAATTGGAATGACTTTGAACACAATAAGGATGTGTTTTGTTTTTTAAAAAGACTGTTTCATGTAATTGTAAAATAGTTTGATGAATTGGACAGCCCTGACTGCTCCTTTTTATAGTGTACTGTCTGAATTAAATGTCAATTTCTCCCTTTGACTAATGTCAAGAATTGACATAGGAAATGTATAGTAATACCAGTATTAGGGGGCACCATGGGGACCGCAGCAAGTTGGAATGAAAAATAAAAGCACTGTCCAATGTAGAATCATCTGACATTGGTCTCCAACATGGCAGCCATGATTTGAATTGTTCAAAACTCTCGCTATACGGCTCTGAGTACAGCATTACACACTGTTGCCTGGTGGCTGACTTATTTAATATTTGGTGAAATAAAAGCAATGTGCAATGTAGAATCATCTGACATTAGTCTCCAACATGATATTGTCTTTTTGTCATTTATATTTTTGAGCTTTTTTGCCTTTAATCGGATAGGATAGGAGAGAGAGGGACAAGAAGTGAGTGGGAGAGAGAGATGAGAGAGATGAGATCCTGAAAGGACCACGAGGCAGGAATCGGACCCGGGTCGCTGGCGTGCGGTGAAAGTGCCCCAGCCAGTCGCGCCACGGCTGGGGCTCGATAACCAGGACTTGAATTGTTCAAAACTCTCGCTCTCCGGCTCTGAGTTACAGAATAAACACTGCCACCCTGTGGTTGATTTGTTTCATATTTGGTGCATCCAAGGTAGAGCTTGTAAAGAAGTGATGAATTAAATAATTAAATATTCAGTCAGTAACATAGCCCACACAGTGTGTAAGGTATTCAAAAGTTTATTTGAAAATGTACATACAAATAGAGTGATTAAGATAAATGTCTTTATGTACCACATACACATATTCCAACTATTACACAATTACACACTACAAGCATAATGTCAGGTTATAATAATGAGACTAGGCCTACACATTTCACATGTAAAATATATAATGCAAATGTTGACTGAAAATATCAACAGAAAAATCTTTCCTTACCCAATATTTCTACATTTATGCTGCCAATATTAATATCACGGTTGTCACTTCCTCTTTTCACTATCCACTTCCACTTTCCATATCTAATATCCATGTCCCCTTCACCCATTAAAAAAAGGTGTGAATATTTGAACGCTACAGTAGTACAACCTTTACTAGAATAGGCTTTGGATTGAAATGGTACGTACAGTACAGTAGGTATTTCCTGAATGGTTTATCAAGTAGGATATTCATTTTGATGATGAAGACTTTAAGCTTTGTCAGCAAGCTGATTCAGAACTGCAATCAAAGAGTGCATTGTGCTGTTTGGGTCCAATAATTTGACCAGAGGAATGGTCACACCTCTGCCCTTGGACAGCAAACTCTGAAGAGTCATGGCCAGCATAGAATCAATGCCAAGAGCTGAGAGGAGTGTGTCCTCAGATATCTCCTCAGGTTTAACATCAAGTGTCTTGGACAAAACACTCCTGACATACTCACTTGTGGACTGATGGGCATGCTCAAAAACTGGGTCTGGCGCCTTAATGTCCCCAAGTTTCTCCTTCACCAGTGGGGCTAAACGCAACCCTAGAGATGCATTTTGTGAATAAAAATTACTTCCAATATTTTGGAAATTAAACTTACAAATAAGCTGCTGTGGTTGGTTCAGTAACAGGCAATCCTGAAGGCTTTGCTGTATTTCAATCAACTCCAGGACCATAAGTCCTCTTGTCTCTAAGATTTTCTGCAGGCGATCTTTGTTTAACAACAGTCCGAGGTTTAGAGCACCCCAGTTTATGGACTGTGCAGCAAGCCCAAGATGCCTTCGGTAATGACAGAATTTGTCCAGGAATGAGTTGGCTGCAGCATAGTTAGACTGAGCAGGACTCCCAGTGAAAGAAGCAACTGAGGAATAGCAAACAAAATAATCTAGGTTGCAGTGTTTGGTGGCATGGTGCAAATTTAGTACTCCATTTATTTTTGGCTTCATGACTTCTTCATAAAGAGACCTGTTGAGATGTTCAAGGATGCCATCATGAAGTACAGCTGCACTGTGAAAGACCCCTTTAATGGGACTAGAAGGACAATTCTGTCTAATGATACTGACAGTCTCTTCTACCTCTTCTGTTACAGAGACATCACACCGCAAAGCTTCAATAGAAGCTCCATATTGCTGTTTCACAGCATCAATCTCCTGTTGCATCTCAGAGTTGGGACTCCTCCTGGAGAGAATGACAATGTACCCTCCACCTCTCTCAGCAATGAACTTCACTGTCTCAAACCCTAGTCCAGTGAGGCCACCAGTCACAATGTACACACAGTTCTTGTAGAAGAGCCTGTGCTCTTTTGGTACCAGTGGAATCTTGGAGAGTTTACACTTGTCATCACCCTCTTTATTCAGAGTCACCACAGATATGGTCTTGGTGCAGAAATAGGATTCACCTTCTTGTACTTTTCGGTTGTCACTACTGTCAGGGGTCACACTTTCGAAGCAAATGCTTGAGAGGTTCAACAAATGTCTGTCAATGTGTAATGCCTTAAGCCAGGTCTCAATGTGACTCCTATGTTCTGTGAGTTGTCCCTTCACCAGAATTTGAGGCAAGTGAAGTATGTGGGTGTAAATGCTGTCATAACCAGCTCTAAGAATACGCTCAGAGAGAGACAATAAAGCCTGGCTGTCACAAAGAATCACAACATTTCTCACACTAGGAGCGCTGAAAGCGCTCTGCAACAGTGATTTATCAAATGGAGGTAACAAAACACAGACATCAAATTTCATCTCAGCACCACCACCATTAATTTCTGTAACTATTGTGCAATTCCATCCTGATTTGTTAGCAGTCTGTGCAAGGACTTTACTCAAGCTTGAATCTGTAACAGTTGAGAGGACGCCAAGCCTCCCCTCGCCTTCCATTTTAGGTAATGTGCGATGTAAAATGTTCCATGCTATAACAAAATGGGATATACATGGAATATCCTTCAGAAATGGCACGTCATTGTTTGAGTAGCACAGTTTTTCTGAGATAACAACCTTAGAGGAAGCTGCCACAGGACAACAGGATGCGACGATGTCTCCTACTTTAAGTCTGGTCACGCCATGGCCCACTGCTGTGATAGTGCCGCTAAAGTCAAGAGCCAGGAGTGAGTGGTCTTGTTTAGTATACTTGTTCCAGTACACTGTCTCACCAAAGTTGAGGGCAGATGTGCTCACTGGAAAGTAGTCTGCAGAGTGTACACAGATTTTGTTGAGCTGTACCTCAACATGTCCCTCTGGGACGTCATTGACCTCATCATCAGTAAGACTGGCTGTCAAATTTGTCATTTTATATGGGTCAGCAGTCTTTAAACAGAAATTCTGTGATTCCAGAAGTTGAACTCTTCCCTCCTGATGGTCCATACTAATTGCAGGGAGTGTGTGGACTATATTTGGTGCATAAACCAGACCGTCTTTTATAGACAGCTCTGGGTATTTGCTGCAGGGATATGAGCTCAAGACCCTAGCCAGAGCTCTGATGTTCTCAGATGAGACTGAGCTGATGTCAATCAGCTGGAACAAGAGATCTGGCACCTCTGCAGCACACGCTCTTGTCATTCCCGAGAGCACAAATCCAAGACTGACGTGATCAATTGCGCTGTCTGCACATCCATGAGTCACTGTCCTGATGGAATTCGTATAATTCATTGCTTTCAGCTCTACAATGATTTTACGAAAAATCTCACAGCAGTTAACCCCACTCTCCACCACTGCATCCATTGAGTATGTGGTAATATTTGCGACATCCCACATAAACAAAATGTCCCCAAAGTCGTCCATATTATCTGAGAGACTCAACTTCTGCATTAGTGACTGCAACCCATTGTTCAACACGTCCTTGCCATCAACACATGACACGTGTACACAATTTGAGCTCAAATGGGGCTGTAAAGAATGGGCAATTCCCAAATCATCGGCAAACACCAAAGTCTTTTTTGCCTCAAATGATTCTGATTCCTCAATAGCTTCAGTAAAGTTATTGTGGTAAAAATATTGCTCAACAATGTCAGAGGAGCTTCCAAGATATTTGACCACCACCTGCTTGATCTCAACTAAGACCTTACCCTGTTTGTCTGTGAACCAACCGCATATTTCAAAATGGTTAACTCCAAGCTCTGTTGCCCTAATATAAATTGCCATTTCATCTTGCAGAGGTTCAAAAACAGTCAGACTGGCAATACTTCTTGGAAATCCAGGCCTTGCCACATATCTAGGACCAGCTGCAGCAGGTAGAAGTTGCATGAAATAGTCTAACACTACTGGGTGAATGCAGTAGTCATGCAACTGAGAGTGGAGCTGTTCAGGGATTGTTACAACTGTTATGACCTCTCTCAGTTCCTCTCCATAGTGGACGTATCCTTTATTTTGGAAAACAGAGCTATGCTGATAGCCACCAAGACGGAGTTTCCTATATCCTTCATCAGAGCTCTGCACAAGTGTACATCTTTCATAAACATGTTCCAGAGATATGTAGGGCTCTTCAGCCACCCTTCCTTTTCTGTGTGATATGTCTCCAGTTGCAAAGGTTGCTGTGTCAGAATAAACTTTGAACTTGGTGCAATCTTCACCTGGTTCAAGTTTGACCCTCATCTCTGATGCGTTCTTGTTGACCAAATAGGGACTCTGAAAACTGATGCTGAGCTCCAGAGTATTCAACGGTACTCTAGGTTTTGCACTAGCCATGAAAGCTGATAAGCCGAGGTCAACATAAAATGAACCAGGGAGGATGGCCAACCCGTTATTTTTATGGTCTTGTAGGTAAGACACTGAGTCTGAAGACAGATCACAGCAAAATTCTGCACCATATTTTGATGTCTTGGTAAGAACAGGGTGGTTACTTGCACTGCCACTTGTGTTAGCCTCCAAGGTAATAGGCTTTTTAATCACATCAAAGTGATACCTTGGCAGATTTGTTGGTTGGGTCTCACATCCTCTGTAAAATGTGTTCCAGTCTACATCAAACCCTCTCTCAAACAAGTTTCCTACTGTGAGTAGCATTGTCTCATGATCTCGGCCTGGCTGGACAGAAGACAACACTGTGACATCAGTGCCCAGCGTCTCAATGATGTTCCTCTGCAAAGCTCGCTTGGGTCCTATCTCCACAAAGACCACATTCTTCTTGCCCTCAGCAGCTGCCCTCACCGCTGATTCAAATAATACAGGCTCGCGTATGTTCCGAGCCCAGTATTTACCAGAGCAAAAATCAGCATCTGAAACAGCAGTACCTGAAACAGTTGAGTACAACTCTGTCTCTCTATCTCCTTGTTGTAGAAGATTTATGGTGTTTTCTAACTCTGAAAGTATTTGGTTCATATGATGACTGTGATATGCAGTAGAGACATCCAAGGCACGAAGGAAAAGGACATCACTATCTTCCAAACTGCCCAGGCTCTGTTGCAGTTTGTCTATCGCATCTGCATCCCCTGACAGTGTGCAAGACTGCGGGCTGTTGACAGCAGCCAAACAAACCCTCCCTGAGTATTGAGGTAAGAGTTTTAAGACCTCTGAGACACCCATATTCCCAACAACCAGCATCTTCCCGCCAGTGACCTTGTTCTGCAACACACTACGGTAATGGATGACCTTCACAGCATCCTCAAGTGACAACAGTCCAGAGCAATGAGCTGCAGCAACCTCTCCTACAGAGTGCCCAAGAACAGCATCTGGTTTAACACCCCAGTGTTGGAAAAGACAGAAAATGCCAACCTGAATTGCAAAGAGGAGAGGCTGGACCATGTCTGGTCTTGAGAAATCATTGTCTTCATCTGTATCATTTTCCAGCTTGTCGACAATGGTGGTATCTCTGTGGCTTTGCAAAAGAGCCTCTATTTCTTTTACTTTTTGTCTAAAAATGGGCTCTTGCTGGAGAAGCTGTTTGCACATGCCTCTGTAGGTAACACCATTACCACAGAACACAAACACCAAAGCGGTGTCTAGCTTGGATGGTTTCAAATGTTTGGTCAGAACGGCCCGAAACTGCTCTTTCAGATGTGTCAATGACGATGCCAGAAAAGCTTTCCTATATTGGTGTTTTGAATGACTTCTCCTGCATGCCGATGTATATGCAAGATTTTGAAAGCTATCAATACTTTCCTTTTCAGTCTCATCTAACATATCCGCAATCATCTTTGTAAGTGATTTTTCAGAAGCCGCAGAAAGCACAACATACTGCTGACTCGGAAATTTCCTATCTTCATCTACTGCAACTTGTGAGTTTTTGTACTGCTTGATAACTGCGTGGGCATTTGTGCCACCAAAACCAAAGTTATTTATTCCTGCCACCCTCCCAGCTGGGTTAGAGCTTTGCCATTTCTCTACCTTCATGGGTATTCTAACACTGAGAGCATTTGCATCTATACTAGCACTGTCATCTGAGTAGAACACTGATGGAACAATAGTCTCATGTTTCATCATTAGGAGAACCTTGATCAGTCCTGCTACACCTGCTGCTGATTCAGTGTGTCCAATGTTGCTTTTAACAGAGCCTAAGATGAGAGCCTCTGACCCTGTTGGTCTGGCTTTGGCAATGACCTCTGAGATGCTGCCTGCTTCTATTGGGTCACCTACTGGTGTTCCAGTCCCATGAGCCTCTATGTACTGGACACTGGTCAGGTCACTCGGTGTAGAGTAGATTCTGCTGAGAAGCTCCTTCTGCTGAACCATGGAGGGCTTGGTCATCGGAGAAGCAGTGTGACCATCTTGATTAACAGCCGTTTTGCTGATAATACCCCAGATATGATCAGAGTCCTGAAGGGCCTGAGTTAAAAAATAAGTTGAAGAGCTATTTTCCAAAATGCTATAAATCCATTTTTTTCAAAACATTAAAAAGTCATGTTGTTTAATTGTGTATTTCAGGTAAAATTAATGAAAATGCAGTTGTTTTGCTTTGATTGAGTAAAGATAAATTAACTAGTGCTGTCAAAAATATTGCATTATTAACGTGTTAACTCAAAACTATTTTAACAGCGTTATTTTGATTATCACGAGATTAACGCTCTTTCTGACCTGCTGTGACAAGTTTTTTCATAAACTGCTGTGGCCACGTTAGAAAAACTACAGGACCCGGCTGTAAACCAGAAGCAAAACAGTAAGCTCGCCCCACAATGCCCTTGTTTAGATGTCCAGCGGAAGACGTTAAAATGGACGCTGCTAACAAACTAATGAATGGAAAGTTTAGTTTTAAAACATTGCCAGGGTCAGCAAAGTCTGCATGTACTGTCGATGTGAACTGAGTTACCATCGTAGCACTAGCACGACTAGTTATTATTAGCCGCATTGAGAATTTGCACGAAACTGAGAAGTCTAAGGTAGAGCAGGCGTTGGGGCAGACAAATACAGTTGTGCTGACAGGAGATTAGCCTACTGGACTCAGTAATGAGAACTATCTCTGGGTAACGTTAATGTGAGTGTATGTGTGTGTCTGTGTGCGACATCCCTCTGGCTCTTCTCTTCCCTTCCTACTACTGTAACTTTAGGCTAACGCTATCTGTCTTGTGCCTGCGTGCGTGCGTGTGTGTGCGTGCGTTCATGCACATTCGGTGTGTGTGTGTGTGTGAGTGAGTGTTTGTGCATTCGTGCATATTTGGTGTGTGTGTATGTGTGAGAGAGAGAGAAGAACCATGTTTGAATTAGGCTTGAATTAGGCTACAACAACTAAGAGCTTTTTTATGTTATTGCAGTATGTGAACTTCTAGGAGGAGAGAAGTTTGTTTCTTGCTGAATGGTGCTGCCAGCATTGCGTCATCTGTCCCAATACTTCTTGACAGTATTACTACAGACATGAATGGCTGTAACATATACTGTGGTTTGCAATAAATAATTAAAAAAAAAAAAAAAAAACTTTTGCACAAAGTGTAAGAGCAAGAGTATTAAAATTGTAAATCAAGGGACATTTTGAACAGATAAAAATGTGTGATTAATATATCCCACTGAGCAAGCAACGTCTATGGATGTCCAAAAAACAGTGGTCTGTCCAGGCTGTGATCAGGACGTCCATTTTACAGTCAAAATGAGTTGATAAATGACACTGGGACAATAGTCCAGCCTGACCCGGTTCAGGACGTCTATAGACAACCAACATTAGTTGCAAATAGACGCTCTGCCATTCTGGCTACTCTGAGGACGTCTTCTGGATGTCTAATTAAGTCTTTCAGACGTCTTCAAGCAACGCCTATATCACACCCAGAACAACACATCTATTCAACGTCCAGGAAATGCGTCTTAAAAACTTTCATTCTGGCTAGTCTGAAGACGTCTTCTGGAGTTCGGCGACCACGTCTTCTGGACATATTTTGGACCAGTGGGATGTGATTAATCGTGAGTTAACTAGGACATTCATGAGATTAATCGCGATTCATTTTTTTAATCGATTGACAGCTCTAAAATTAACTAAACATAACCCACTACAGTTCCACTGAAATTACTTGGAAAACAACAACAAAAAAAAATGATTTATGAAAATTCATTAGAATGGTGAATATAGCGTTTTGGAAAACACTGGTCAATTGTAAACCGGTTAGGGTATAGTGGGGTACGAATTGTAATTCCGTAGGATTTTTTTGCTAAAATTCATTTTTTTGTTTTATTTGCTTTATTAGGGGTCGTACTGTTGAAAAATGACGGGGTGCAAATTTTCTGACCCCGTTTTGCCCTTCCTCTGGGGGGCGCTTTCTCACCTTGGCCAGGATACTGACTGCAATCATACATCTACTAATAATGATCACATTTTCACAATCTTGGTGTCAATTTAGGGGTTATTGAGGATGCTGAGTCCATTTATGACAGTTTCATTGTGATCAGAAGTTGTTATGACCCATTTTTACATAACATTGCAGTAATAAAGGCAAATCCAATGGGGCAAAGTCGCCAAACAGTAAGTGAGCTCATATCTTGGGAAGGCTTTGATGTATGTTAACGAAACTTGGTCACATGACAACTGACCCCCTCCAAAGGGTACACAACAAATGTGGTGTAATTTGGCCAATGGGGGGCGCTATAATTAGCAAACATGCGTTTAGAGGTTACAGTAGATCATGATGATGTTGGGTTAGCAAAAAAATCCAATGGCTAGTCATACTCTTCATACTCATATGATCATTGTAAATTTTACCCACTCATTATAAACAATTGCCCATTTTGGATTTTCCTGAAAGATAAACTAGATCATCAGCAGTCACAACTTTGTTTGGCCCCCTCATTGCTGCTTGCCAATTTTTGTCAAAGATAACTATTTCAACACAAGATATGTCTTTTAATTCTGTCTAATGACACAAAGCTGAGAATCACATTGCTAAGATACAGACAGAAGATACAAGAAGACACAATTATCAAATGATGCCATTTGTAATGGATGGCAGCTAAAAATCGTTATGTAAAAATGTATGAAAATCAATATCGGATGAAATGAGAAAATTATCTTTTTCTTGTAAACAACTTAAGTGTGACAAGCAGTATGACACAAAATACCCCAGAAATGTTTCACTATCAGTAAACTGAAGAGTGTGTGTTATATGAAAGTCTCGATTTCAATTTGAAATTTTGAGCAAGAAAATCTAAACCGAGAGATGAGAGGAAAAATCACATGTAAAATTCTAGCTCTCTAAATAAGGTGGTTCTTCAAATCCAAAGGATAGGAGAAACCCTATGAGCCCTAGGCTGTTTTAAGGGCATTTCCACTACCTTTAGTTAGAAGCATTTATCCTGGTCATTGGAAGTGCCATTCACACATGCTACATAATACAAGAACCATGGTGGAGGGATACTTTGGAGCTGAGCAATTTACAGAAATATGTGGTGTGTGCCTTACAGAAATAAATGGCAATTTTGATTTAGTGATGAGAAATGATTTTTTGACACTTTTTGTGCTCCATATTTGTGACACGAGCTGATCTAACCTGACTTGTTTGCGTGGCACACGTTACGTGCACACATGATGATTCTCTATAATAACTTTTTACTGCATCGCAATCGCAATGAACAAAGTAAAGGCAAAAAAAGTGTTTATTTGTCAAACAAATTTGGATGCAAATGAATTGGATACCATACAGGAATTTGCTAGGATCTCAAAACTGGATTATGAATGTGCCTTGCCATAGAGAAACACATGATAATGTTGGATTATGAACATAAGCTGTTATGCCACAAAAAATACACAAAAACATGGGGTAAGTGGAGCTAAATGAAGTTATTATTTTGCTGTCACTTCGTCTCTTTCATGACCTAGAAGGTTGTATGGTATCTGTGGATAGCTCTGTGTCTCCTCTTTCATCTGACATGTGTGCCATAGCTTTCTGATCTTTGGTTCAAGAGTAAATCAAACGAGAGTAATGGTAGCCTAAGCTATATGACATTATTATTTGTTTGTCACTTTGTCTATTTTTATAACACAGAAGGATGTATTTGGTATCAATGGAAAGCTCTGTTTATCCTCTTTCATCTGATATGTGTGCATGTCTGTGCGATCCCGGGTTCGTGAGTAATTCAAGCGAGAGTAATGGATGTGCGGGTGAACGCAGAGAGCAGTATAGACTATAAATATGATGTACTTTGATTTAATTTAATGACAAGTGTTTAGTCTCGTTGGAAAGCCCCAGTTCTGCTCTTTCGTGTTATAAAGGCTTCATCTCGCTGCAACTAATAATTGCGGAGCAATGTAACAGAGAAGAGTGGGAGTGTTTTTTGACGCACTTGGTCAGTAGGGCTCATAGGGTTAAAAGGGATCCATTACAAATGGCATCATTTGATAATTTTGTCTTCTTGTATCTTCTGTCTGTATCTTAGCAATGTGATTCTCAGCTTTGTCATCAGACAGAATTAAAAGATATATCTTATGTTGAAATAGTTATCTTTGACAAAAATTGATAAGCAGCAATGACGGGGCCAAACAAAGTTCTGACTGCTGATGATCTAGTTTCTCTTTCAGGAAAATCCAAAATGGGCAATTGTTTATAATGAGTGGGTACAATTTGCAATGATCATCAATATGAGTATGAAGAGTATGACTAGCCATTGGAATTTTGCTAACCAACGTCATCATGATATACTGTAACCCCTAAACGCAGGTTCGCTAATTATAGCGCCCCCTAGTGGCCAAATTACACCAAATTTGTTGTGTACCCTTGGGAGGGGGTCAGTTGTCATGTGACCAAGTTTCGTTAACATACATCAAAGCGTTCCCAAGATATGAGCTCACTTACTGTTTGGCGACGTTGCCCCATTGGATTTGCCTTTATTACTGCAATGTTATGTAAAAATGAGTCATAACAACTTCTGATCACAATGAAACTGTCATTAATGGACTCAGCATCCTCAATAACCCCTAAATTGACACTAAGATTGTGTAAATGTGATCATTATTAGTAGATGTATGATTGCAGTCAGTATCCTGGCCAAGGTGAGAAAGCGCCCCCCAGAGGAAGGGCAAAACGGGGTCAGAAAATTTGCACCCCGTCATTTTTCAACAGTAGGACCCCAAATAAAGCAAATAAAACAAAAAAATCAATTTTAGCAAAAAAATCCTACGGGACCATTATTTCATGACAATTCGTACCCCACTAGTAGTAGGGTACAGTAAACATTTATCATGTTAGGTATGTTTGGGACATGATTTACAGTAGATGTTTCCATTTACATCACATTTCTATGAAGTTGACACACACACACACACACACACACACACACACACACACACACACACACAAAATGTATGTACCTTTTTGAAAGGCTTCAGAAGAACAATTCCACAACCTTCCCCTCTGCCGTAGCCATCTGCGCTGCCTGAAAAAGGCTTGCTAGTGCCATCAGGTGAGATCATCTTGGCTTTGCTGAGAGACACAAAAACACGTGGCTCTATGATACAGCTTACTCCTCCACACAGAGCCATATCGCTGTCACCTGTGGAATAAAAAGTTAAATATTATAATATAGTTTATGTGTGTGAAAATATGCAACTGCTAAATGAAAACAGAAAAAAGGTGTCATAACATTGCAAGAAAACATTCAGTAAACAACTGAAACAAGACAATAAAAGCACATTTTTGTATACTGCTTTTGCATTATGTAAAAGGGGAAAGCATCTACTGATATAACAAAAATACATTGAGTGTTTGGAATATTCATGGCAGAGTTAATTTTCGGATTTCAGTCATTTAAACATGATGGCCAGAAATAATCAATTGAATACAGGGTATGAAATGTCTTACAAAAATAAGTTTAAAAAGGTATGAAAGTATTTTGCCGGTGTCAATAATAACAATAAAAAAAAATGATGTACTGGATATCATACATGGACGCGTGAAACTATTTGAATTGTACTCTACTATTTAGTTAAATTGAGCAAGTCTAGAAATTGTCCACAAAAATGTTCAGAATTACCCTGTCTAATACTTTGACATGCCAGATGAAGGGCCAAAAGGGATGAGGAACAGGCAGAGTCGAGTGTGAATGATGGCCCCGTGAGGTCGAAGGTGTAGGAGATCCGATTGGATGCTATGCTTGTGGCCACACCGGTACCTGTCCAATGACTGATTTCATTAGGATGGGCATGTCCTCTGTTGAGCGCAAAGTCTGTGTTCATCAATCCTGAAAAAATAAAAATTACAATAAGAAGTAGGGCACTGGATGATGCAACAAGTAGGCCTGCCTGGATTATAAAAGTAGATTAAACTCATAAACTCAAATAAAAAGCCTAAGGCGACATTATTGTTTCTTTAGGCTGCACCAGATTTGTACAATAAACTGGCACATTTTTGCAATGACACTGTAAAGACAAACTGAATTACCAATGAAAACCCCTGTTCTGGTGCCACTGGCCTTCTCCATGGGAATCCCAGCATCCTCCAGGGCTCTGTAGGAACACTGCAGCAGCAACTTGTGCTGAGGATCCATCTGGTCAGCCTCAGCATCAGAGATGCCAAAGAATCGCTGGTCAAATTCATTCAACCTATTTGACAAATAGGTTTCTTATTTATTTATTTATTCATTTAAATATATGTATACATTTAGAATGCAACACTAGAATGTGATATTTATCTGAAGTCTTTACCCATTTATTAGAGCAGCCCTCTTGGTTCGTGTCTTCCCAGGTTTGTTCTCATCTGGATCATACCACTGGGAACAGTCGAATCTCTCATCTGGAATCTCTACTGCACAATTCCTACCTTCCACTAGAACCTTCCAGAAGTTGTCAAGGCCCTCACCTAATGAAAAAAAAAACATATTAATAGGCTACATATTAATACACATTTGTATTTACCAGTAGTATTGAAAATATATACTGGTGTGTTTGTTTGTGTCTGTGTGTGTGTGTGTGTGCGTGCGTGCGTGCGTGCGTGCGTGCGTGCGCGTGTGTTATTTTCTAAACCTTCCAGAAAACGTAAACATTATTTAAAACAGTTTTAACTTAAAAGCGAGTGCTATACAATAGAATATGTGACATGCCTCCTGGAAAATCACATCCAATACCAATCACAGCAATGTCTTCATCTTTATACTCCATTCTTGTGGAGGGTCCTGTAAAAGAATCCCAATGAGTGTCACATTACAGAGCCTGCATACATAGACATATGTAACATCCACAACAACAACATATAACATATCTTAGACATAAACAAAAAAAGCTTCGGCAAATGCAATTGGGCCAAGTAACTGTTTTTGCCTTAAGGGAATATTTTGCTTTGAACAAATAGCATAACCATAACCATTGTGCTTTAACATTCTGTTGTCTGTCTTTTGTTTCATGCCAGCCCTTTGTAACTTAGTATAAAATCCATCCAGACATATAGCATCCACAACATGCATGTGCCTTCATGCAACTATTATTTTTGTGCACCTATGGATTACACTAATGCAAAGCTTTCTGGTATGGATCATTGACTTTGAGTTCACAGGTTCATTCACCAAACTAAACAAGACCATATAGCAATGTAAATACATTTTCTAATCTTAGGGAGGTATAGCCTACTGTCTCAAAAATCACTATATATGAGACGTATTCAGGGGCGTAGCGTGCGACGGTGCAGCCGGTGCAACGCACCGGGGCCCCTGAGCTTCGCAGGGCCCTTTACATTTCGGAATTTGCCCCGCACCCCCTAGCTTTGCAACATAAAGCCAATTGCCGTCATCAATGACGCCATCTCTTCCAATATAGCCTAAAGGGCGAACTGATTGTTATTTAAATCCTTCACTATCTCCTACAACTTGGTCTCATGGTGGCATCTATCCATTCCCCAATTCTTGTATTTTCTCCTACTTTCCATATCATTTTGATTTTACTAATGACATTTCAATGTTAGAATCAAAATTAATCAATAAAACTAATACCATTAATGATTATTTTATCGTCAACTTACAAGATGTTGTAACATGGCCTGCTGGGAAATCTGTTTGTCCAGTCATAACATTTTTACGTCATCTCTGATCATAGGCTGCTGCACATGCTAGCAAATGTAAACAGGTAGGCTATAGGCTACTACTCTTACTAAAGTCGTGGAAAGTCAGCAAATTAATAAAGACAAATCTGAGGAGTGCCATGGGTCAGGAGCGACTGAGTGGATTGGCCATACTCTCCATCGAAAATGACAGGGCGAGGAAATTGGATTTCACCACAATAGTGAACGAGTTTGCTGAGCAGAAGACTCGCAAAGTAGGCCTACACTTCTGACGGGTGAGTCCAAGGGTTTTTGCTTATACGGCAACTGATCGGCGAACAGGTTAGTTAAATGGCCGCTGTGCCATAATTTGTGTCTGTTTGTTCTTTGATGAGTTTGCAGAGAGAGGCGCGCTCAAACTCCAAGATATCTCCTTCTTCGGGTGCGAGTTAAATATCGTATTCCAATGTGCAAAAGAACCGCACTCACTAGCTAATTATCTTATACTTTATTGTAGCACCATGCCTATAAAACAAACGCGTTTCGGCGTCAAGCCGTCCTCAGTGTGTTCTTTGATGAGGCCATTGTTGTGCTGCAAGGGAACGTGGTGTGTTCAGTTGAATGAATTTGTATGCATTCTGTTTTTGATCGTAGGCTGTGTGCAAGTTACGCACATAGTCGCTGTCCATGTAATAATGACCGTGCGTGCGTTCTTTCCCTCTGTGGTCGGTCGGTGTGTGTCTTGATATACAGGGATGGGTCGAGATAGCGGGGGGGGGGGGGGGGGGGGGGGTCCAGCGCCAGACTTGCACCGGGGCCTTGCGCAACTACGCTACGCTACTGGACGTATTCCCCTCAAATGGTAGGGTATATAGCCTGGCACGCCCTCCCTGTGACGTAGCCTAACACCTTCGGCGTTGCTGTCGCTGGTCTGGCCAACTGCTCATCGGGCAGGATTTCTGAATTCCGCTAAACTGCAGAACTGCCTAGCCTGGCACGCCCTCCCAGTGACGCAACGCCTTCAGGCTTTTGCTGCTGGTCTGGTCAACTGCTCATTGAGAAGGATTTCTGAGTTCCCGAAATCTGCGGAACTGCCCCCTTTGGTCGAGAACCAATCAACTTTGAGCAGCTCCAACGGCTCTGGGTAGATGCGTGTTCAAGGCAGCGGAAAGAGTGTTGTTATTGGTTTAAACTCGGCAATCCGCTTTCTGACATCTACCAGTAGCAAACCGAGGCACTTAAAGGAGGCGGGTCAACCAGCGCTGGCAAGAAACCGTGTTAGCACAGGCTGTTGGTCAGACTAAAGTCTCGCAGAGCCTTTGAAAGTCGATGGTAATCAGGCTAAGAACTGCCTCCTTTGGTCGAGAACCAATCAACTTTGAGAAGCTCCGACGGCTCTGGGTAGAGGCGTGTTCAAGGCAGAGGAGTCTCTGAGAGCAGAGCCATAGAGAGAGAGAGTTGCGACACGCTTTGATGTCGCCTCCACGTGATCAAAAGTTCCAAAAAAACTGCGCTGAATGGCTGAATTGCAGGAGGGTGGGATGTACTTCTAGATGCTGGAAGGTGTAATTAACTCGTTAACTACTGACCAAGGGATTGGCTGTAAATAGTTCCAAAAGTCCCATAACGAGGAAATAGCCTGGAAAAAGCGCTGCCATTTTTACCTATGGAGGTCTATTGGAGTGTCGCCACTCTGTTTCCTCTCATGCAGAGCGGTAGATAAGTCGTAGTAGCAAATCGAGGCACTTAAAGGAACATTTCGGTATTTTACACTTTAAGCCCGTTTTCTGTATTGCCTAGCATGAAAACAAGTGTTTGACACCGAAATCTCGACGATTGAGCCTGTTTGTGGATTTTGGCAGCTTTAGAATGGAGCTCCGTATGACATGGCTCGCTTTGAGCATGCTCTATTCTGTCCTTAAAACACCCCTAAACGTTCGTTTTTAAAAATGTGCAGCTCACCGAGTGGTTACTGATCTTCAATGATCTTCTAAGATTCGCAGTGAAATTCAAATTTTGTTATGTTATATTAGACACACACGGTTGTGAGGTATCAGAAAAAGTACATCCGGCATTTCAAAAATCATGATAAAAGATGACAGAAGCTGTATTTCGGATGTATTATTTGGATTTGGGTGTGAGACCGTGTTGCAACAACCATAGAGAACAATGAAAGATGGATGAGGCTAACGAAGCAAGCTCGTTTGAATCGGCTTTGGAAGAGTTAGACTTGGGCTTTTCTTTGAAAGCTACCAAAATCCACAAACGGGCTCAATCGTCGAGATTTCGGTGTCATGCTAGGCAATACAGAAAACGGGCTTACAGTGTAAAATACCGAAATATTCCTTTAAAGGAGGCAGGTCAACCAAGCGCTTGGAGAAACCGTTTAACACACTCTTGGTCAGACTAAAGTCTCGCAGAGCCTTCAAAGTCGATGGCAATCAGGCGAGGGTACCAATGGACTAACATTATGGGATCTGGCTCAAGGACATGTTCAAGTTGGTGGCACCCCATTGTGCCATATGGGCTATTTCAGGCAGCACATATGCTGTAGGAATTAAGCAATATGCCCCGAGAGGCCTTGCTTTATACTGTATAATCGAACAGCTAAAGGGCGTTGTTAGGCACAACGCGAAGCACGGTAAAAAGCACAGACTAGAGTTGCTTATTGCTTTTCAAAAACGGTTACTATGTCGATCTAGCAAGATTTCATGAAACAAAGGCACAGCAATGAAAAAGTAACGGTGTATTCATAAATAATCATTCTTTCGCCAAGTAATAAATCGTGCCTTTCACATGGCCAGATCGTTACAGAGTAACAAAACAAAACAAAAAACAGCTGGCAACGGCAAAAACAGCTGTTGAGGTGGGTTTATATGATTGGAACTGTGTCTGAAATGTTGCTGAGCTTACCACAATGGCGCCCTGTCGTGTACTTCATTCTTTTGACGCAACTGATCCATCTTGCTCTGTTCTAGAATCTTTGGCATTACTATAGAACGAAATGCGGTCAAGGTCTGCCTACATGTGCTCAGAGCATACTGTAGGCTATATAATGCCCATGATGTAACAGAGCACATCAGGCTACTCCGTTGGTCTCTGCACGCATGATTTGAAGTAGGCTATTGGCCCTTAAATTAGGAAACAGCTATAAAGTCATATAATTAAAAATCCCTTTCCTAATAAATATGCTTTTACTTCTCTCTATACTGGCACAGGTTTAAATAGATACATTTAAATAATTACAAGTCGGCTCAACCACAGTCTTACCTCATATATGTGAAAGAAGGTAGGCCTAACAAAATCTGCACTGGAAGATTCTTGCAATGATCCCTTACACTTCTCTTCTTGACTGCTTTCTGTTACACTCCCATCTTTTATAGTCATCCCTGGTGGTTATTGGTCCCACCCAGAAGAAAATATTTGGATGGAGCCAATAGTCAAGGGTAGTCAAGAGTTACAAGGCTATATGAGTCATCCTTGAATTCCAAAACCCTTGCAGTTTTGAGGTCTCTTTCCAGATGAAAAAGCATAAAGAACAGGAAGTTGTGAATACATTTCCTGTAAATCAATAATCTGTGGTTATTATAGGCCATAGATGTCACCATAATGGAATTCTGCTTATTTGATGTGCATAAATTACTAAAAACACAACCACTTCTGCAATCCACCATATGGTGGTGTTCAGGTTAAGAGTCTGGGTGTCGTCCTTGATGGTACCTTATCATTCCAAAGCCACATCAATAACATCACTCGGGCAGCCTATTTCCATCTACGGAACATCAACCGTCTCCGCCCATCCCTTACTCCCAACTCCACTGCCATCCTAGTTCACACCATGGTCACATCTCGTCTGGACTATTGCAATTCCCTTCTCTTTGGTCTTCCCCACAAGTACATCCATAAACTCCAACTGTTTCAGAACTCCGCCGCCCGCATCATCACCAGGATCCCATCCATTAATCACATCACACCTGTTCTGCAACAGCTCCACTGGCTTCCAGTCAAATTTCCTATGGACTTTAAGATTCTGCTCCATACCTTCAAGGCCATTCATAACCTCTCTCCCCCATACATATCTGACCTTCTCCACATCAACACCCCCTCCCGGACACTCAGATCTGCCTCATCCATCAGCCTCACTGTGCCTCCTGCCCGTCTGACCACCATGGGGGCCAGAGCCTTCAGCCGCTCTGCCCCCCGTCTCTGGAATTCCCTCCCACCAAGCATCAGGAACATTGACTCACTCTCCACTTTTAAGTCACATATAAAAACCCACATTTTTAAACAGGCCTACTCCCTTCAACATTATTTTTATGATCTAGTGTTTTATTATTATTATTATTATTATTATTGTTATTATTTGTTGTTTTTTATATTGACTGTTGTTGTAAGGTGTCCTTGAGTGCCATGAAAGGCGCCCCAAATAAAATGTATTATTATTATTACTTGGGGAAAGAAAAATGGATGTGTGTGAATCACTTCATTGAAATCAAAGCGTATATTGAGTATTTTGAGCAACAAAGATTTAACACAAAAAAGTCTTCTCCTACATTTCAGTAAAAAAATATCTCTTTTAACACATCAGTGCACAGCATGTTCTCCGTCTTGACATAAAATTAAATGAGAATCCTGTGCACAATATCTATAGATGTGAACACCATACAATTGCAGAAGTGGTTGTGTTTTAAATAATCAAGCAGAATCCCATTATGTTGACATAGCCTATAATAACCACTCTTGACTTACTGGAAATGTATCCATAACTTCCTATTCCTTATGCTTTTTTTTTTATCTGAAAAGAAACCTCAAAACTGAAAGAGTTTTGTCACAATTTCTATATAGTTTTTTTCTTTATAAGGCCAGCTCTTTATGGGGCAAGAAAATATATATTTGGTAACTTGTCCTGTAGATATCCAATGGGGTGGGATGATTTATTGGGAGAATTGACTTTCAAAAAATAAATAAATAAATGGTTACATTTTGCCCCACAGAATTCAGGTAGGAGAGTCTCTTAGCAGGATTTTGCTTCATGGAGGTGTCATAGGACATGTGTGAACTCAGAGCTCAAAGATTCATCCTGAAACAGGACATCCACAAATGAATATGACGTTTCAGCTGTCCCACTTAATGAAAGCTGCTGTGAGTGCATGTGTGCAAACAGTTGCACATGTGTGCAAGTCTCCTTGCATTTTTGCACTATCATTTGATGATAGGAGTAACTCAAAGCACGCTGCTTTTAAAACATTGGACCCATATATCCAGAGGTGTAGTGGTAAAATAAGAGGTGGGTAAACTATGAATTCTGTCAAAAAAATGCATTCAGAACATGTTTGATGATGGAGGTTATTGTCCAATGTTCGGCCTACCAATGATAAACAACTCCTACAGCGTTGATGAGTGCATATTGTGAATGTGGATAATACAGAATCAGAATCAGAATCAACTTTATTGGCCAGGTTTGCGTAACAAACAAGGAATTTGACTCCGGTTAATCAAATTCTGATTCTGAATACAGTGTGATATGTTAATAGCCTAGAAATCTAGACGCTCTAGCGGGATGGTCTAGGGTCGCACTGTTAAGGGCAAGCCTGCGTTCGACACCAGGCCAGCCTGTCCAATCAGAATGCTCTATCTGTGTACAGAGTCCTTGAGCCCGCCTTAGCACGGTGACGGCAGAGCTGCGAGGCACCTTCGGCTTCCGATATTGATGCCAAGGGGTTTGACCATGCGTCCCGGTTCGACGATTTGGGTGTGAGACCGTTTTGCAACAACCATAGAGAACAATGAAAGATGGGTGAGGCTAACAACGACCGAAATGGAGTGTGGAAACCATTGTATGACACATGTTAAATATCCAAAAACTGTTGGCAGGTATGCTCTAAGAGGTGGATAAACTGTTTACTTGCATTTAGCCTTCGCTACATCACAGCTATCAAAAGAATGCTATGAAGAATCACAGGGGATCATTGATTAGCCTATAGCTAGTGCTGAAAATGTTTTTTCAGTCTATTCAGTTCTACATTTTGCCCAGCAAATGTCAGAGTCCCAGTTATTAGCCTGAGGACCAGTCAAATCTTCAAATATTGGAGTGTAGGCTATTTGAAATTGCTGTAGCAGATCAGTCTGGGCACGTTTGCATTCCAGCCAAATTCAGAATCACAAAAACACAGGAACCCATCACTACCTGCATGGGATGGGCTTCATATGACACGTAGACGAGGATGATTGGCATCACTTTGTACACACATATGCTGTGCTGAACATTCCAGTCACCCCAGACTGTAAGTATGGCTAATTTAACACGTATTCCTGTCAAAATGTGACAACACCCTTCGCTTTTTGAGGGAGTTCTCTTTTCAGATGATAAAAGCATAAGGAACAGGAAGCTATGAATACATTTCCAGTAAGTCAAGTATCCATGGTTATAGGGCTGTGTCTGCTCAACAACTAGTTCAATCTCGACCACACGTTGTTGCATGCCAGTTGCTGGCATGGTAAAAAAGCTTTAGCCTATATCTCATAACTTTTGGGAAGTAGACTACTCTGACTGTAATAGGCTGGTAGCCGCAGACAGATTGGGAGATTCACTTCCCTGTTAGGCTAGCAACACACATTGGAGAGATGTACAGTAAATAGACAGATCAACTTTACTTAATAGGCCTATACTTAGATTATTTGTAGACATCAAATAGCTTCTGTCTTCCGTTTTTCATGCTCTGAACCTGAAGGGTAATTCGGATTTTTATCTTCTGAGATACTAGTATTGCTATAGGCTAACTGTATACCTGTCGTTAGCTTGACTTAACCCTATGAGCCCGACGGACACAAAGTGCATAAAAAAACACACCCATTCTTCTCTGTTACATTGCTCAGCGATTAGTCACAGCAAGATGAGACGAGACTAGACACTTGTCTGTATCAAGTATGAAGTATGAAAATGAAATAAAGTTTGAAATTGAAATAAAATCATGATGTTAAATCAAAGTATATCATATTTACAGTCTATATTGCTCTGCGTTCACCTAGGCATCCAGTGCTCTCACTTGAATTACTCGCGAACCCGGCATCGCACAGAAACGGAGCTTTCCATGGATACCAAAGACATCGATCCTTTTGTGTTATAAAAACAGACGAAGTGACAAACAAATAATAATGTCATATTGCTTCGGCTACCATTAGCCTATCTCGTTTGATTTACTCGTGAAATCGCGGTCAGAAAGATTTGGCACGCATGTCAGATGAAAGAGGAGAGCTAGAGCTATCACAGATACCAACCTTCTAGGCCATAAAACAGACAAATAACAGTAAAATAATAACTTAATTTAGCTCCACTTACCCCATGTTTTTGTGTGTTCATAATCCAACGTTATCATAGTTTCTCTATTACTGGGAAAGTTTTGTGGTGATACATAAAAGTTTAAAATGTTACCCTATCTACCAGTATAGCATTATATATGGCGTTTTTAATGCAATAGTACACCATTTTCAAGACCCAAAATGACTGCTTTAATGACTTCTGAAAATTGTCAAACAAAGATTTCCTGATTCTTCAGGTTCTAAGGATTCCAAAAATATATAGTTTTCATAATCCCCCAAAAAATTGAACGAATGAATTGGTCTGAACTACAGTATAGTGTCCTGGACTATATGGCAAGTCACGTTCATAATACGGTTTTGAGATCCTAGCAAACTCCTGTATGGTATCCAATTCAAGACTCATATTGCATCCAAATTTATTTGACAGATAAACACTTTTTTTGCCTTTGCTTTGTTCATTGCAATGCAGTAAAAAATATTATATAGAATCATCATCTGTGCACGTCATGTGTGCTACCACCGTGGTAGTACCACGCGAACAAATCACATGGAGTGCAAAAAGTGTCAAAAAGTCATTTCTCATCACTAAATAAAAATTGCCATTTATTTTTGGAAGGCACACACCACATATTTCTAGAAATTGCTCAGCCCCAAAGTATACCTCCACCATGGTTCTTACATTACCATTTTCAGGACAGTCAGGTCTACACAACCATGCAAGTCATGTCGAGCAGTCAGCTTGCTGTGGTGAGATACTGTATACGTCAAAATGTAAGAATTTGTATAGTATGCTTTATAATTTTTTATTATTTAAAAATCTAAATCAAATCAATACAAGTATTTATACATGACATTCATGACAGATCTGGGTAGCGTAGACTGTGCTGAAAAAATGCATGTGTGAATGGCACTTACAATGACCAGGATAAATGCTTCTAACTAAAGGTAGGGAGAATGCCCTTAAAACAGCCTATAGGGCTCATATAAGGGGAGACGTGGAAGGTGCCTTGATTAACTTGAGGGGCCCCCTACAAAATGCACAGTGGCAGGCGATCCATCCCTGGTGATGCCACTGATTCGCTGATCTGTTGGTTCAACATCATCACATGTTCTATTTTTTTCTAAATTGTAGAAATGATAAAGGCCAGCACAATTTAAGTCATCAAAGTTAAGACATTAAAGCAACTGCAAGCTATATAATATATTTGGGAAATATAGGCTTCTACAATTCCAAAATATATGTGTGTGTCCATGTTGCTTTATCAAGTTGAAACGTAAGGCCCGGAAATGTGAACAGCAAATAATTATTTGTATGAAAGTTTATACATAATGCATTACATTAAAATAGGACTTGATGTATAACTTTATTTACAGACTCAAGGTCCAGATAAGGGGATAACTACTGTGCATATTACACAAGAGGTGCATACAGCTCAAACACACAATCATACATACAGTATGTACAAACCTGATATTACATAAAGGGGACATACAAAACACTAAAACATACAGACAGACAGACATACAAATAAATCACATTTTCATACATGCTTTTCAAAACAATTTTGGAGAATCACTGGAAACTGTGTTCAGCTGAACACACAACAGAGCATGCAAGTGAAATAAAATATCAAGGTGACACAGACACAAAACATAACAAAACATAAATGAAAGTTCAGAGGGGTCTTTGTCTTAGTGAAGCTATGTCAAAGTATTAATTAACTACATATGATCATAAACTCAAACATTTCACAATCGATTGTATTTTATTTTGTTTGTGTGAAGAACAAGCTTCCTTTAGTATTTTAACTGTGCAGCTGTTCTTCAATTGTTCAGGTAATTGTTTCTGCAAACATTGATTACATCACATTCTAAAACAGATAGTTTCGGTTCTTGATTATGATTGGCTGAATCACTTTCATACGGTGGCCCTAAAGTGCACAACACAACGGATAAAATCACAATACACAACACAAATAAGACAACACAACACAAAAAGAGAAAACACGACCCCGAAGTGCACAACACAACGGCAACTCACAAAACACAACACAAAAAGAGACAACACAACGACATTAACCAAACGGAAAAGGTAGGTAGCCTACCCTTGGGCGACATGAATCGTCGCTGATTGGACAAAGGAACTGCTCTTAAATAAGCAAATTAATGTGTGAAGTTATCCTTTTTCTTTGATTCTATGACAGTCAGTGTCATGCAAATGTGGATGTCAATGAAATCTCCAGAATGTTAGCTTTCATTTGACACCAATATTATGCTTCTACTCAAAGGGGTTCTTGTGTAATAAGAGTTTTATTTTCAGTAGCCTATATGTACCATTAAATCTTCAAATTACTCAGCCTGCATGTCTTTTTGAATCTTTTAATGAATGTTACAGGGACTTTACTAGGGTTTACAAAGTAAAGTCGCATATCACTGAAATCGTCTACCCCTTGGCTTCAACAATATCCAACTTTCAACAACGAGGCATGTAGCTGACTAGTGCTGTCGTCATTCAAAGCTGGGGAGCCTGATTGAGAGCTCTCTTGCCCAATCTCCTCCGGTTTCGAATATCTCGTCAACTCAGAAAGACACGTGGGGTACCACTGTAACCAGAAAGATCCAAGGATCTCACGAAATGGCCATATATGGTATCTAGAACAGTGACAAAGCTACAAGCTGTTTTACTTCCTGATTTCAATTCCCAGATGATTTGTTTCGAACTTGTTGCTTTTGTATGAGCTGGATTATACATCTACCAAACATATTATGAACTAGAAAAGCACCCAGAGAGCGCAGACCTCCGCCTGTATTGTTCTTCCTAGGTTGTCATACATTTGAACCTAAAATATTCAGATTGCCACCACGTGGCCATACCATGCCATTACACCACTAAGCGAAACAGATAAACGGCTCCGGAATCCCGACGGAATTACGAATCACTCCCAAAATAATTTCTTCCTTGGGTCATGCCTGACATTCGCTGAAAATTTCAGCGAAATCCACTCATTACTTTTTGAGTTATCTTGCTAACATACAGACAAACAAACAGACACAGACAGACAAACAAACAAATGCCGGTCCCAGATGAAAACATAACCTCCTTGGCGGAGGTAATAAAACAACGAGGATATTCCATTATTATTGGTTCTTACGGACATGTGAAGACCCAGCATGCTATGTTCGGCGGGCTGTACATTAGGCTACATGTCCCAGTTCTTTTGTTCAATCAGCGACGATTCATGTGGCCCGAGGGTACCTACCTCTTCCGTTGTGTTGTCTCTTTTTGTGTTGTGTTGTGTGATTTGCCGTTGTGTTGTGCACTTCGGGGCCGTGTTTTCTCTTTTTGTGTTGTGTTGTCTTATTTGTGTTGTGTTGTCTTATTTGTGTCGTGTTTTTTTCACTTTAGGGCCACCGTACATTCAATACCATTGCAAAACCCAAAACAAACATACAGTACACCTTGACTGCATGTCGTTCTATGCGCTACCACAACTTAAACCAAAGTTAGAGTAGCTGCATCCCAATGTGGCTTGGCAACCATTCAGATAGACGCAATATGTTTGTTGCCGGAAGAATGATATGAATACAGTGTTACATTTATTGTTGCTGTGCCTTTGTTTCATGAAATCTTGCCAGATACTGTAGATGTAGACACCGTTAAAGAAAAGCAATAAGCCACCCGAGTCCGTATTTAGAACAGCTTAACCTTTATTTTCAAGTCTGAAATAAATATACGGAATAGTTGCTTCTAAATCCTGATATTTATTTATCAATTTCCAACATGTTTTAATTAATATGATTTAGAATTTTAGCTTTCACCTCTGTAATATTATCATAGATTACTTTCAAGCAGGATTCAAAAGATTCAAGCAGGAGACATGTGTCCAACTTGAACAAGCATTGTTCTTGACAAAAAGTTAATTTTCATCTACGTCTACATTTTTCTCTATCAGCATTGAAGTCAATGTAAATACGGTACAGTTAGGATCCACTATTTTAATAAGTGGAATGTTTACGCCTTTCTCCTGGAAGATGAGATTCTGCAAAGTCATAGCTAACATGGAGTCAATGCCAAGCGCTGAAAGGAACATCTCGTCACTAAGCTCATCACACTCAATACCCAAGGTTTTACTGAGAATGGTCCTGACAATTTCTTGTGGCGAAGAGTATGATGCATTGTCTGCCAATCTTAATGCTGACATTTTGGAGCTGCCTAATCCCTCTGTAACCACCGAATGTAAACGAAGAGAGAGAGAAGGATTTTGAGAAAAACCATGGAGGAACATATTTGTGTAGTTAAACTTGCAGATGGCCTGTTGGGGTCTATTGACAAGAAGACATTCCTCTAAGCTCTGGAGAACTTCTGCTAGCTCCATCATCATTATCCCTTGGGCCTCCAGGAACTTTTGCAGATGGTCTTTGTTCAACAGAAGGCCAAGGTTCAGAGCCCCCCAGTTGATGGACTGTGCTGCAAGTCCAAGGTTCCTTCTATAATGACAGAAGGTGTCAAGAAACGAGTTAGCAGCTGCATAGTTTGTCTGGGATGCATTGCCTATCAGGGAGGATATAGATGAGAAGCACACAAAGTAGTCCAATTTACAATGCTTTGTGGAATGATGGAGATTCAGCGCTCCACTAACTTTGGGCCTTAGGACTTTCTCATAGAGGGATTGGTCAAGGCTGGCAATGAGAGCATCATGAAGTACAACTGCACTGTGAAATATCCCTTTGATTGGACAGGAGGGGAATATTTCTTCAATGGTAAAGATGGCACTTTTGACTTGTTCAGTGACAGCAATGTCACACTGCACGCTGGCAATCACTGCCCCACACTGCTGCTTCACAGCATCAATCTCCTGTTGCATCTCAGAGCTGGGACTCCTCCTGGAGAGAATGACAATGTACCCTCCACCTCTCTCAGCAATGAACCTCACTGTCTCAAACCCCAGCCCTGTGAGGCCACCAGTCACAATGTACACACAGTTCTTGTTGAAGAGCTTGTGTTCTCTTGGTAGCAGTGGAATGTCCGAAACTGCATGCATGCCGCTATCGTCATTCAAGACCACTAGAGGAATAGTTTGAGCGCTGAAGTAAGACTCATCTAACGGCAGGAGGTCAGTGCTTGCAGTTGTCATCTTTTGAAAGATGGTGCCGGGAGGAAGTAATGATTTTTTGTCTAGATGCAACTTCTTCAGCCATCTGTGAAAGTCTGGTCCTTGTGCTCGTACTGAGCCTTTAGATAGCAGCTTTGATGTCTCAATGATCTTAATACAAGCATTATCATTAACCTCTCTGAGGAATTGTTCTGTAACTGCAGATGGCAAGTAGTTTTCACAAACAACAATGATATCCTTAGCAGCAGAGACACTGCAAGCTTTGACAAACAGGGATTTATCAAATGGTGGCAATAAGACAAGGGCATCAATTTTGCTCAGGTCTGGCAGTGGGCCTCTAAAATCAGTAGCAATAAAAGCGTTCCACCCAGATTTGTTTGCAATCAGAGTCAGGGCTTTCAATAAGATGGAATCAGAGTTGGAGGAGAGGATGGCCAACTTGCCTTTCCATTTCAGTTTCGGTAATACATGCAGTAACTTCCAGATAACAACAAGGAGTGAAACACATGGTAAGTCCCTCAAAAAGGCAAGCTTCTTTGTGTTATGGCAAACTTCCTCTGGCACTATAACTTTGGAGGCTGCAGTTGTAGAGTAGCACACAGCTATGTGATCTCCAACTTTCAGTTTCCTCACACCCTTTCCCACAATTGTGATGACACCACTAAAGTCTAGAGCCAGGAGCCTGTGATCCTGATTTGTGTGTTTATTCCAGTACATTGTTTGACCAAACTTCTCTTCAGCGACACTTACTGGATAATAATCTGAGGAGTGGACACATATTTTCCTGATCTGAACCTCAACATTTTTTTCTGGTATGTGTCCACTCTCCTCATCAGAGACAGTGGCAGATAAGCTGATCATTTTATAGGGATCTGCCGTCTGCAAAGTGAAACATTTAGCTTGTGAACACTGACCACTTTTCTGTGCACTGATTTCTCTCTTTGAGGTGTGAACAAAGTGAGGTTGGAGAATCTGACCATCTTTCACCACCAACTCAGGATATTTGTTACAAGGAAACGAGGTCAGGACCTGAGAAAGGGCTCTGATATCCTCAGTAGAGACAGAGGCAATGTCAATTAGCTGTACTTCAAATGCCTCAGCTGAGCATGCTCTTGTCATGCCTGAAAGCACGAATCCTGGACTGATATGGTCTACTGTGGTCTCCGAAGACTGGAAGGTCAC
The DNA here is from genome assembly GCF_963854185.1 of Sardina pilchardus. Lineage (NCBI taxonomy): Eukaryota > Metazoa > Chordata > Actinopteri > Clupeiformes > Clupeidae > Sardina > Sardina pilchardus. The sequence continues at coordinate 5,747,049 of NC_085012.1, forward strand.
CACTCTAACAGAGTTTAAGAAATTTGTCTTCCTCAGTTCTAAAAGTAATTGGCGGAACAGATCACAACAAACTGCCATGCTTACCATCACATTATCAGCTGTCTGAGAAGACAGGTCTTGATCACCCCACATGAATAACACATCTGTAAAGGTTTTCCCGATATCAGAGATGTTGAACTTCGATAGCAATTCTGATATCCCCCCATTTGCCACTGTATCTGCAAAGGTTGATGGAATATACTGAGATGTGTTACTCAAGTATGATTTTAGACCCAATGACATGCCAGAGTTGTCAGACAAAACTAATGCACTGACAGGAACAGTGGACTGGATGTTTTCTGACACAGTGTTGATATCATTGTGGAAGAAATAGTTTTCAATTATGTGAGAACTTCCGATGTACTTGACTACAATGTCCATAACCTCAACAAGAACTTTGCCATTTTTGTTTGTGATGCAGCCACACACTGTGAAGTGATCATCTGCCAGATCGGTGGCCTTCAGATATAAGACCATTTCTTTCTGTAATGGCGCAAGCACAGTCAAGCTTCCAATTGCCACTGGAATGCTAGGCCTGACCACGTTCCCTTGGGAGCTTGTGACAAGTGTCAATTGCAGCAGGTAATCCAGTATAACTGGGTGGATGCAGAAGTCATGAAGTTGCCCAAGCAAATTCTCCGGAATCATCACAACAGAATATACCTCTCTGAATTCTTCCCCACAAATAATATCTCCTTTGTTCCTAAAGACGCCATCATACTTAAACCCTGCAGAGTCTAGTTTTCTGTACAGCTCATCAGACTTAACAATAGATGTACATCTCTTGGCAATGCATTCTAAGGAGATATTCTGCTCATCAGCCATGCTCTCTCTGTTGCTTTCAATGCTCCCTGAAGCAAAGATTGCGCCACTGGAATAAATCTTGAAAAGGGTCTTGTGCTCATCTGCTTCAAGTTTAACATTCAGTTCAGGGTGATTTGGGGTCAAAATAAATGGATTCAAGAAGTTAATACTGAGCAGCAGCGTGTTGAGTGGTGCCTTTGGTTTGGCTTTTGCTATGAAAGCTGCCAGGCCTATCTCAACGTATAAAGTCCCCGGGATGATGGAGATCCCATTATTTTTGTGTTGTGACAAATATGAGAGCTTCTCAGATGTTAAGTCGCATATAAATACATCTTTACCTCTCCCTGCTTCTTTCAGAACAGGATGATCACTGGAAATGCGTTCTGTTTTATGTGGAACCGATATAGGTTTCTTAACAACGTCAAACTGATACCTCGGGAGGGCTGCTGGTGTGATCTCTGTGGTCACAAAGAATTGGTCCCAGTTAACATTGGCACCTAATTCAAACAACCTGGCAAAAGTCGTAAGCAGTGTTTCATGATCTTTTTCAGGGTGGGCTGACATTAGGACAACAGGGTCATTCCCAAGTGTCTCTAAAATGTTTCTGTGCAAAGCTCGCTTGGGACCTATCTCTACAAACACAACATTCTTCTTGTCTTTAGCTGCTGCTGTCAAAGCTTTTTCAAATTCAACAGGCTCACGGATGTTCTTGGACCAGTATGTACCCGTGCAGAAATCATGATTGTCAGCGATTTCGCCTGACACAGTTGAGTACAACTCTGTGTCCAATTCCTTTTCCTCCAAAGTGCCTATGCTGCTCTCTACCTCTGAGAGAATTGGGTCCATCATATGGCTGTGATATGCAGCAGGGACATCCAAGACATGGAGAAAGAGACTTTTGCTGTTCCCAGAATTTCTTAATGTTTGGTACAGAGCTGAAATGGATTCTGTATCACCTGACAGAGTACAAGATGTAGGACTATTTTTGGCTGCCAGGCAAACCTTTCCTAAGTAAGAAGGCAGGAGATTCAACACCTCTAATACATCCATGTTACTGACAACCAGCATTTTCCCTCCTGTGACCTTCCTTTGTAAAGCACTGCGGTAATGGATGACCTTCACAGCATCCTGAAGAGACAATAGACCAGAGCAATGAGCTGCAGCAACCTCTCCTACAGAATGCCCAAGAACTGCATCTGGTTTTACACCCCAGTGTTTTAAGATAGTCACAATTCCTACCTGAAGAGCAAACAGAAGTGGTTGGACAACATCCGGCCTTGACCAATCACTTTCATTTTCAGAATCAATTTCCAGCCTCTCTATGATATGAGAATTTGTGGACAATTTTTGGAGATGGGCTTCAATTTCTGTGACTTTTTTTCTGAAAACAGGTTCTTCTTTGAAAAGCTGTCTGCACATACCTCTGTAGGTCACACCATTCCCACAGAACACAAACACAACCTTTGGGTCTGGTTTAGAGGGAGTACGTGTTTTGTTAAGAGCAGAATTCAGCTGATTCTCCAGACTGGATACAGTTGGTGCTAAAAAGACTTTCCTGTATTTGTGTTTTTCATGACTCCTCTTACATGCAGACGTGTATGCAAGAGTTTGTATCTCAGCTGTTGTATTATTTCCTAACTGCTCTGCCATGTCAGCAATCATCATTGTGAGAGATTTTTCTGATGCTGCTGAAAGCACAAAAGGATTCAGATTTTTTGTAACTTCTCTGTTTGAAATGATATGCTGTTCATGCTGTTTGACAATCACATGGACATTGGTGCCTCCAAAACCAAAGTTATTGATCCCTGCAGCTCTAACTGCATCACCAGGTCTTTTCCATTTTTCTGGACTGGTGGGTATCTTTATATTGAGTGCTGTAGCATCGATGCTAGCACTATCCTCTGCATAAAACACTGATGGAACTATTGTCTCATGTTTCATCATTAGTAGAACTTTTATCAGTCCAGCTACACCAGCAGCTGATTCAGTGTGTCCAATGTTACTTTTAACAGAGCCTATGATGAGAGCCTCTGACCCTGCTGGTCTGGCTTTGGCAATGACCTCTGAGATGCTGCCTGCTTCTATTGGGTCACCTACTGGTGTTCCAGTCCCATGAGCCTCTATGTACTGGACACTGGTCAGGTCACTCGGTGTAGAGTAGATTCTGCTGAGAAGCTCCTTCTGCTGAACCATGGAGGGCTTGGTGATCGGAGAAGCAGTGCGACCATCTTGATTAACAGCTGTTTTGCTGATAATACCCCAGATATGATCAGAGTCCTGAAGGGCCTGTGTTAAAAAAAATAGATACATAAAAAAGGAAAATGTTGGTTTGAGTATCAATATGCATGTGCATATTTACTATGAAAGGCAATCAATACGGGAACTGCTGACAACCTTGGATACCAGCATGTGTGTAAAGGGTGAAGTGATACAGCAAAGTACAGGGCATATACAGATTAATATGAAGAGAGGTTACATGACACATGTCACAGTGGGTAAATATAGAAGAGAAAATATAGAAGGCAGAGTACACATGTGACATCATAGTCTAACACAACGGTCAACAGATGTACCTTTTTCAGAGGCTTCAGAAGAACAACTCCACAACCTTCACCCCTGCCATAGCCATCTGCCCTGCTGGAGAAAGGTTTGCTAGTGCCATCAGGTGAAATCATCTTGGCTTTGCTGAGAGACACAAATAGCAATGGTTCTATGATACAGCTTACTCCACCACACAGAGCCATGTCACAATCACCTGTGGAATGAGAAGCAGGAAAGTATATTGGTCATCTTATTTGATTTGGGACACTCAAAGGTCAGCATTACATCAACACAATGAAAATGACACATATGAGGAACTAGTAAGGGACTGTCCACAAGTGTCCGCAGTTACCTTTATAATAAATGTTTATATGGAGATCAGGGACAACATGTGCTATTTGTGGTTATTGTGGTAAATCCTCCAATTTTTTGGAGGTCATTTATGGATGTAAAATTAAATTACACGTAATTAGAAATGATATGTAGATATAGAATTTTTTCAGACTTACCCTGTCTAATGCTTTGACATGCCAGATGAAGGGCCAAAAGGGATGAAGAACAGGCAGAGTCGAGTGTGAACGATGGCCCCGTGAGGTCGAAGGTGTAGGAGATCCGATTGGATGCTATGCTTGTGGCCACACCGGTACCTGTCCAATGACTGGTTTCATTAGGATGGAGATTTACTCTGTTGAGCTCAAAGTCTTTGTTCATCAATCCTGAAAAAATTAAAAAATAGTATAAGAAGTATGGACATTGGGTGATGCAACGAGTAGGCCTGGATTATAAAAGTAGATTTTATTCAAATAAAAAGCCTGAGGTGACATTATTGTTTCCTTAAGGGTTTGTACAGTAAACTGGCACATTTTTGCAATGATAATATAAAGACAAACTGAACTACCTATATAAACCCCTGTTCTGGTGCCACTGGCCTTCTCCATGGGAATCCCAGCATCCTCCAGGGCTCTGTAGGAACACTGCAGCAGCAACTTGTGCTGAGGATCCATCTGGCCAGCCTCAGCATCAGAGATGCCAAAGAATCGCTGGTCAAATTCATTCAACCTATTTGAGAAATACGTTTACTTATTTATTTATTTATCTATTTAAATATATGTTTACATTTAGAATGCAACACTAGAATGTGATATTTATCTGAACTCTTTACCCATTTATTAGAGCAGCCCTCTTGGTTCGTGTCTTCCCAGGTTTGTTGTCATCTGGATCATACCACTGGGAACAGTCAAATCTCTCATCTGGAATCTCTACTGCACAATTCCTACCTTCCACTAGAACCTTCCAGAAGTTGTCAAGGCCCTCACCTAATAAAAAAAAAACATATTAATAGGTTACATATCAATACACATTTACCAGTAGTATTGAAAATATATACTGTGGTGTGTGTGTGTGTGTCATTTTCTAAACCTTCCAGAAAACTTTACATTATTTAAAACAGTTTTAACTTAAAAGCAAGTGCTATACAATAGAATATGTGACATGCCTCCTGGAAAATCACATCCAATACCAATCACAGCAATGTCTTCATCTTTATACTCCATTCTTGTGGAGGGTCCTGTAAAAGAATCCCAATGAGTGTCACATTACAGAGCCTGCATAGACATATACTGTAACATCCACAACAACAACATATAATATAACTTATACATAAACAGCTTTAAAAAAAAAAAAGCTACGGCAAATGCAATTGGGCCAAGTAAATGTTTTTGCCTTAAGGGAATATTTTGCTTTGGACAAATAGCATAACCATAACCATTGTGGTTTAACATTCTGCTGTCTGTCTTTTGTTTCATGCCAGCCCTTTGTAATTTAGTATAAAATCCATCCTTTTCCGTACATCGGGTGTTTGTTAGTTTGAGTGGAGAGGCATAAAGTTTTTCTACCGTGTCTACCTATCATTTGTACGTGCCATCATGCAACTATTACTTTTCTGCACCTATGGATTACACCAACGCAAAGCTTATGGATCATTGACTTTGAGTTCACAGGTTCATTCACCAAACTAAACAAGAACATATAGCAATGTAAATTAGGAAACAGCTATAAAGTCATATAATTAGAAATCCCTTTCCTAATAAATATGCTTTTACTTCTCTCTATACTGGCACTCTATACAGGTTTAAATAAATACATTTAAATAATGACAAGTCGGCTCAACCAATCTTACCTCTTAGCCTCCTGACTACCAGCAGTTAATTTTTGTCCTCTCTAGAGGACCTTTCTAAACTGGAATATCTCCCACACCATACGTGCTACTGAGCTAACTCCTTTTGTTCCTTAAAGAGGACATCCAGGGCTTATGATATATATCAAATATATGGGGGTGGGGTTTTGGGAACTTCCTCTTTTTCTTCCTGGAAAATTGGGTCAATTTGACCCAAGATATTGCAAGAAAAAAAGTCATCCTTAAATTCCAAAACCCTTTCAGTTTTGAGGTCTCTTTTCAGATGACAAAGCATAAAAAAACAGGAAGTTGTGAATACATTTCCTGGAAGATAGATAGATAGATAGATACTTTATTGATCCCCAAGGGGAAGTCAATTATCTGTGGTTATTATAGGCCATAGATGTTAACATTATGGAATTCTGCTTAATGCATACATTAGAACACAGCCCCTTCTGCAATCCACCATATGTTGGTGTTCACCACTTGGGGAAAGAAAAATGGATGTGTGTGAATCACTTCATTGACTTTGAGCAACAAAGATTTAACACAAAAAGTATTCTCCTTTAATTTCAGTAAAAAAATAAAAAAAAGTGCACAGCATTTTCTCCATCTTAACATGAAATGACACTGTGCACATTATCTAGATGTGAACACCATACGATTGCAGAAGTGGTCGTGTTTCGAATAATCAAGCAGAATTCCATGTTGACATAGCCTATAATAACCAGATATTCTTGACTTACTGGAAATGTATCCACAACTTCCTGCTCCCGAAGAGCTCTTTTCCAAAACGCTATAAATCCATTTTTGAAAATATAAAAAAATCATGTTATTTAATTGCGTATTTCAGGTAATATCAATAAAAATGCAGTTGTTTTTGTTTTTATTGAGTAAAGATAAATCAACTAAACATAACCCAATACAGTTTCACTGAGATTACTTGAAAAACAAAATTTTAAAAAATGATTTATGAAAATGTATTAAAATGGTGGATATAGCGTTTTGGAAAAGAACTCTTCTTATGCTTTTTTATCTGCTGGCACGGGGAACAAGCTTTATATTTCATAACTTTTGTGAAGTAGGCTACTCTGACTGTAATAGGCTGGAAAGTAAGCCGCAGACAGATCAGGAGATTCACTCCCTACTCAGTGGCAATTCATGCCAGTACTATGACTATAGCAATTCACTCATTGGACTATTTCATATTACATAAAATGGCTTTATCTGGCCGGAGTTACCATTTTATGATCCATTTTTATCTGAACATTTCAACTCCTGGATAAGATAGGCTTCTACAATTCCAAAATATGTGTGTGTGTCTGTGTGTGTCCATGTTGCTTTATCAAGTTGAAATTTAAGGCCCGGAAATGTGAAGTTTTTCACTCTGAAACTAGCCTGGGTGTTCCCATCCTGCCTTGCGCAGTGATTTCATTCACGCTGCTAAGGCAGTCTGGAAACTAACACCCATATTTTTGCCTGATGTTAGTGACCAATCACAGAACAGGGGAGAAAGCAAGACCAAGATGTGTTGTGTTGTAACACGATCTCACACCCAAATCGTCAAACAAGGACGCATGGTCAAGCCCCCTGGCGCCAATATGGGAAGCCGAAGGTGCCCCCGCGCATTCATATGCAACGCGAAGGGCTGCCATAGACATCAATGTAAATCCTTGGCGTCACATATAGACGCAAGAAGGCAATGGAAAATGCTCGGGGAAAACCATCCAGAAAACCCGCAATATGTAAGGCCAACATTTTGCTTTATAAAGTTATACTGTAGACGAAACCGGAAACAGCAAATGTTATGATATCGCGGGTTTTCTGGATGGTTTTCCCCAACAATTTTCCGTTGCCTTCTTGCGTCTACATTTGAGAAATGTGTCTTCTCAGTTCTAAAAGTAATTGGTGGAACAGATCACAACAAACTGCCATGCTTACCATCACATTATCAGCTGTCTAAGAAGACCCCACGTGAATAACACATCTGTAAAGGTTTTCCCGATATCAGAGATGTTGAACTTCGATAGCAATTCTGATATCCCCCCATTTACCACTGCAAAGGTTGATGGAATATACTGAGATGAGTTACTCAAGTATGATTTTAGACCCAATGACATGCCAGAGTTGTCAGACAAAACTAATTCTGTGAGAACTTCCGATGTACTTGACTATAATGCTCATAACCTCAACAAGACCATTGCCATTTTTGTTTGTGATGCAGCCACACACTGTGAAGTGATCATCTGCCAGATCGGTGGCCTTCAAATATAAGACCATTTCTTTCTGTAATGGCGCAAGCGCCACTGGAATGCTACAGTAGGCCTGACCACGTTCCCTTGGGAGCTTGTGACAAGCTGTGTCAATTGCAGCAGGTAATCCAGTATAACTGGGTGGATGCAGAAGTCATGAAGTTGCCAAAGCAACTTCTCCGGAATCATCACAACAGAATATACCTCTCTGAATTCTTCCCCACAAACAACATCTCCTTTGTTCCTAAAGACACCATCATATACTTAAACCCTGCAGAGTCTAGTTTTCTGTACAGCTCATCAGACTTAACAATATATGTACATCTCTTGGCAATGCATTCTAAGGAGATGTTCTGCTCATCAGCCATGCTCTCTCTGTTGCTTTCAATGCTCCGTGAAGCAAAGATTGCGCCACTGGAATAAATCTTGAAAAGGGTCTTATGCTCATCTGCTTCAAGTTTAACATTCAGTTCAGGGTGATTTTGGGTCAAAATGAATGATTAAAGAAGTTAATACTGAGCTGCAGCATGTTGAGTGGTTGAGTGGTCATGGTTTGGCTTGAAAGTCATGAAAATGATATATAAAAAACTAATTTTCGACCAAAAACGCAGTTACTGTCTTTTTGCTTTGTAGGGCAGTATACAGTAGCATCACATATAATATGAACGCCTTGCATATAAAAGTGAGTGATTAAGCAATAATGAAGTGAAACACGGTATTTCCTGTTCCTAGAAATGGAAAGTCCATAACCATAAGATTTGAGGAACGATAGCCTTGTAGAGAATGATACTAAAAATAGACCTCTGAAGTTCGCCTACAAAAAAGCCACCACCTTTGCCCAAATAAGGAGATCCGGTATCTTGAGATTTTTTCTATGGGAAAATAACATGGGGATTTTCAATTATCGCACCTGTTAAACTCTTGCGGGGATGATGACATTGGAAATGCAGACGTTTTTCACGACACAGTTTTGTCCACTGCCGTCTAGTGGATACTGTGATCTTCAGTAGGTGAAGACGGCACACCTTGATCTTTGCTACCCCAGAGCTAACTTACCATGCAACTTGCCATAGGCAGTTAGCTTCAATTAACTCCCGGATCTCCTTACATGAGCAAAGATGGCAGCTTTGGATCCTTTTTGTAGGCGAACTTCAGAGGTCTATAATTGTGTTATATTGGTCATGGGGTATTATATTGGTCGTTGCCATATTGGAGAAGTCAAAATCAGCCATGGCCACTGTAATACTATAGGCCTTCCATGCAAAATGTTTCAACTGGCCAATATGCCTACTAAAACTTCACGTCTCTTTTTCCTGGAAACACTTTCAACATGTGTTGGAGCTTGCTTGTTGTGTGAAAAATAGGCAATGTTCCTATTTCTAGTTGCCACGTGTTTGCAGCCCAGCTCAAGCCACACCTGTCGAGGCTGCAACCAACAAGTGGCAACTTTACAATGCGTTAGTTTGGTGCATATGAGAAATAGTAGGAATCTTGAATGAGGTTTCTACTCTTACATTTCTCTCTCGATCCGATGTCACTTTTCCTGGTGGGTTACAAAAACAACCTATGTAAACTCCAGTCCTGGTCCCACTGGCTCTCTCCATTGGTATTCCAGCGTCTTCCAGTGCTCGGTAGGTGCACTTCAACAAAAGCTTCTTTTGAGGATCCATTTGCTCAGCTTCAGCATCAGTGATGCCAAAGAGCTTCTGATCAAGCTCATTCACTCTATTACACATTTAGAACAAAATTGTAAGAACACTGTAAATCTTAACAGGCCTATACTGCAAAAAGGCAGTAACTACGCAGAGTGCAAACTGAAAACAATGACCTTAAAGTTATCATGTTGTCCAACCTGTAGTTGTAGGTGAAATATTGAACATGTGGAGGTTGTGTTATTTTACATTAACTTATTTTTTGGTAAATATCAATCTTCATTACAACTTGAAAGTCATGAAAATGATAAAAAAAAAAAAAAAAAAAAAAAAAAAGATTCGACCAAAATCGCAGTTACTGTCTTTTTGCTTTGTAGGGCAGTATACAGTAGCCATGTATAGCCTACAAAAGTGAGTGATTAAGCAATAACAAATTTTCTGTTCCTAGAAAATCATGAGGAACAAGTGAGGCAAGAAAGTGAAAGAGAACACATTCAGTTGTTTCCAAGAAAACTAAACTTACTTTTCTATTAGTCAGCGATTAACGTCATATACTGATACAGAGTGTTTGATAGGCTATTAAAGGGATAGTTCGGGTTTTAAGACACGAAGTTATATGGGTTCCCTGTCAGCAACATTGTGCATCAGCACTGACTTACCCCCCGACAGCGTCCTGTGAGCCGAGATCCAGCCGGTTTTTGATCGTTTTTGATGCCGGACTATTTTCTTCAGCAGGTTTCTGGGGTCACGAAAGTAAAGTGTTTTTCTTCTCAAAACCATATGCGTTCAACAGAGTGATATATTTGCACCACAAAAACGTTGTCCAGCTGTCAGTAGCGCGCAGTGATAGGAATCACGAAAAATAAGTAAGTGATAACGAGGTTTGAATTTTTCCTGGACAACGTTTTTGTGGTGCAAATATATCACTCTTTTGAACGCATATGGTTTTGAGAAGAAAAACACTTTACTTTCGTGACCCCAGAAACTTGCCGGACTACTTTCTTCAGCATCAAAAACCGGCTGGATCTCGGCTCACAGGACGCTGTTGCGGGGTAAGTCAGTGCTGATGCACAACGTTGCTGACGGGGAACCCATATAACTTCGTGTCTTAAAACGCGAACTATCCCTTTAACACGTTTGACTCTTTCCCTTTTAAACTTCAGAGGCAGAAATCAGCGAAAGTCAAGGCCGTGGCCTCACCTGGCACTCATTGCCTTTATCTGTGTTTTCTTTTTTCTAAAACTGAAGCTGATAGATAGACCTTTAGATGAAGTATGTTTAACTAAACAAGAACATTTATGAATTTCAGAAATGTAACGTTTTCATGTTCTCACAGTGTCCTGACCTTGTAAGCCGTATAGCACAAGATCCTTTCATTTCTTTTTTAGTGGCCTGTTTTAGCTTGCTTGGAGAAGGACATTTGTAGCATAGTTTGCGCTCCACCATTACTGATGCTCATCTGCATTAGCATAAACAACATGCCTGCAGATGGACTAAAGTTAATCATTTGTTGCATTAGAAAGGGGTGGGTCAGGTGTCATTTTTTTGCACTAGCCAGTAGCCTCGTCCAACATCAGTGTGTGACCTCACAAATGCGCATCTGGAAGAAAGGACAAAAAATCTCACACTCCTAAACCATATGGAAAGCTTTCCCAGAAAAGTTGAAGCTGTTATAGCTGCAAAATGTGGACCAATGTCATATTAAGCCCAATGGGTTAAGAATAGGATGTCACTTAAGTCATTATAGGGGGTCAAGGCAAGTGACCCAATACTTTTGGCAATATGTACCGTATGTATATGCTAGACAAACAATGACAACACGACAACTAGGCTAGTTTAGCACTTTTGCATGTAGTGACTCAAGCGATGAAATGAGGCCAATTTCTATTACTGTATAGGACAATTCAGTATGGAGCCATAGTGCATTTTAATCAACATGACCAAATGTAAAATGTAAAGCCTTTTCCATAATAATGATAATAATAAAAATAATAATTTGGGGATTGAGAACTGTATATTAACAATACAGTATATTACGTAGATGCTCACACAACCGGATAGGCTATTTGATTGGGGAAGTTGCATGTTCTAAGCACAGTAATTCTAAGTATGTTCACCGAGCAGTTTCATCTTGAGCACTTGAGGAAGTTCAATTGCACGCCATCAGCTTCTTGTTCCTTCTTTCTGTTCGTTCGTTCTCAGAATAGACTGTGAATAAACTGTGAATAAACTGCCCAGAAACTGTTTGTCCAGCCCTTTCCAGCTGCTCAACAGCCTTGTGTCCTCATATGTATGTTTTTATTCCATGATGCACCCAATTTCATGCCGTATGCCTAATGCACTACCACACTGCCATAGTGGCACTCTACTGTTTAGCCCAGAGTCCATGATTTCCAAAAGGAATTGCACAGTTTGATTGATTGAAATGACCTTTTTCCATTTCAGCTCTGTCCATTTGAAATCAGCATATGGCATAAATAAAACGGTATTATATTTTATCATGTTGACAATGTAAAAAAAAGGAAAAGTCAGGGCTGTCCCATTTATCAAACCATATTACACTACAATAACTTCAAAAGTCTATTATAAAAGTCAGTTTTGAAAGAAACAACCTTCTAACTGAATCAAGTAAGAGGTTTTGTCACATTACTAATCCACAAAACATGAAATTAAACAAACTCCCGTTTTTCTATCTAACACAATGTTATTTGAACTGGCATGCATTTATCCAACAGAATGTTAGATCAATGTGAAGCTCCTATAGTTGAGGCCAAAATCATTAGCCCCCCCTTAAAAAACCCTTTAATGCATAACATGAGTCGCAAGTGACCGAGCCAAGTTTATTTTTGTTTATTTATTTTTTCTGTTTTAACTTATTTTCATGACCCAGCGCTCCATTAATTCCTCTATTAACTTGTTTTTGTTTATTAAATCAAATGTCTTCGTTCTTATGGTGAATACACTAGAATTTGTGAATTAAGTATCAAACTGTGCATAACCATTATCGGAGATTTTTCCTGAGCCCATTACAATCACTTTTTTTTTTTTTTTTTTAACAGAACCAAGACCAAGGCTGCCCAATATTGTTTCTCAACTCGGTCCATTGTTTGCAAAGATTTCATTTGATAATCTGAATATTCAATGATATTGTGTGCTGTAGAATACTTGCAATAATGTAATAATGCAATTTCATGATGGTTAAGATGTATTATATATATTGTATTGTTATATATATCTGCACAAGTTTACAGAGTGATGAATACCTCCACATCTTTACGTGACGCTGTTTTTATACTCAATCATGGCACCAGTTGCCCTAATATTTAATATATTATAATATAATATAGTAATACAATATCATTGATTGTGAAATATTGTATGCCTGTTGTCTTCGTCATTACACACCTTTTCCAGCATTTTGTTGCTCCTGTCCCGTCCCAAACTTGTTGCTGGTCTCAAATCAGAAATTTAACATTTATGTTAAATAAAAATACAACATTTCCTACAATTCCTCATCTCATTGATTCGAATCATACTCATCCTAATGATCTATTTTGAGATACAGATTCACAGTACCTGGTAGTGGGCCTCAGTTGTGTTTCCAAGAATAAGTGACAAAGAGGGCAGAATGCGGTCGTTTAAAGATGCGGTCATTTCAACATTTTTCATTCTACCCTTTACTACTCTCTGACAGTTCATCACAGAGTCAATCTATTTTTACCAAAAATTCTACAATGCCAACAGCTTCCAGAAGAGGTCAACTTGATTACAGGTATAAGCACATGTTGGTACAGCTCATTGGCGTTTCCATTTCTTTTCCTTGAACGGCATGATGAGAATCAGCTACCACACCAATAAAACATACCACTTATATCTCTACATGCATCTGGAATATCTTCAAGTGCCTATTTGCATTGAGCTCAATGAGCATCAAATAGGCTAATAAGCCAACTGTAAAAAACAACACCAATCTCAAACCATGTCAATCTCTATATGGTGAAGGGTATGTGATGGCGTGGGGCTATCTTAATTCCAAAGGTCAAGGGAACTTTATCAGGATGCATGATATCCTGGAACCATGAAATAGCTGGCCTTTAAAAATAAAAACATATAAAATATAAAAAAAAATCCTCCTGGGGTCACATAGGGGTCAAATACTTATGCCCCCCTAGCATTTAAGGAAGAACATTTATTTATCCACGATACATTCTTCAATCACAAAGAAAATTGGTGTCCTTAGCGGTTCGATTTTTACATTTTTTTTAAATTAAGTCATTAAGATCAATTGTCAAATGATAACTTATTCCTTTTTTTAGGCAACTTAAGCATGTATCAAATACATGTTCTCCCCACTATATATCTCTACATGTATTTGGAATATCTACAAGCGCCTATTTGTACGTATTGATGTGCCTTGTTTTGTTTTATTGTGTTGTGTCTTTGTGTTGCAATTGAAAAAGTCAATAAAAACATTTGTCAAAACAAAAACTTTATAAGCCACTGTATGTGGAAACAGGGCCATTGTAAATATGTGCGATTTGAAACAAAAACTCAAAATGGAGGTGAAGTGTAACTAGTTGAGCTCTGCTGGAAGCTGGATACTTTGAGGCGTGTCTCCATAGTCTCTGCCATAGTCCATAATATGTTAAATAAATTTAAAAACAAATGTGCACAACAATCTACAAGGACACTTAAGATAATTATACAAAGGCAATACAGTGTTTTTACAGTGTTCAACATAAAGCGATAATGATAATGTAAAGTGTTTTTGACAGATGTTTTAACAATCCACATTCTGTACATAAAGCTTGGCATAGTAGTTATGACAAAATATATTCTCAGCTCTCAGCCAATTTTGCAAGTCATTATCTTTCCTTCAAAGTTGTAACACTAAAACAAATTATGGAGAAAAAATGGGGTTAAATGTAACATCAGTCACATGTCAGTATTCAGTAATGAAAATGCTAACATTAAAAGCACCAGCTGTGCGACAATCTTCTATGCCACTTTAATTTAAATAAAACATTTTTAAAAAGGTAACTCAGTAACATCTTTTCAAAATGCATGCAAATGCAAGCCCTGAGTTGGTTTTGTGATACAAAAATAAAAAATAAACTAGCTCTTCAGACTTTACAATGAAGACACACAACAGTCTGCTTTGCTAAACACATGGTCCCATCCTGGTGGCAAGCCCTTGTTCCACAGACCTAAAAGTTGGGCCCCTCACCTCTCTTGCCCTGTCTCAATGCCTTCCCCATTGCCTACACAGAGGGTAACTCTCATCTGGTCTTTTATACACCCTCCCTTCCTTCCTCGTCCTCACTGATCTAGATAAAGAATGATGGGGCGACAACAATGGGATAGTCTATCCAGTGTTAGTTATAGATCAGTGGGAACGAGCCTCGAGGACCGAGCATCTAGGATCGAGGAGAGAGTTTGAGAGCCAGTGAAGGAAAGCCAAATATCCAATAATTTGTGGAGTAGCGTATTCATGGCATAAGAAGATTTTCACTTTAAATGCAATTATAATTTCTTCTGGAAGCCTTCATAAACCTGACACATGCTTGGTTTGTACTGCCATAATATATAATGTTAAATCATAGAGCCATTGGTCACCATCTCGAATAAGTTGATAATAGCAGCGCAATTGTCTCTTTCAATTGTCATCCCATTCCTTTTCTGACCATGCTGACAGGAGCTCATTTAGCCAATGCCATGGTTAGCCAGTGGGCAACAACAGCAGGGATACCTGTCTACAATGCATCCTTCAGTCTTCAGTTTCTTTCATTTCAACAAGATGTTTTGTACTGTAAAGAAGTGCATGGTTTACAAAGGCTAAAGTTTGTAACAGATAAAATCATAATCGTAAAAGTAACAGATCGTAAAATATTTCCTGTCCATCCTTGCAGTATTCCAGGGATAGTGTAAGCACGCACTGTGAATAGACTACAACGTAAATTGTGGCAATCGTGATTAGATCAAAGACCTGACTATCTATTTCATGATAATTATTTAAGATACCAGATCGTCTTTTTCAACAAATATTGTCCCACCTTGATCAGAACCTAATATCGAAATCGGTATCTTTCTTTAAAATCCCATTTTCATCCATCTCCAATGCACTGTTAACTTTAATAAATTCTGTATCGTTGGTGATGGATTTGTCACTTTCAGTTCTTACTATTTTTCCACAAACCCCAAAGAATGTCAGAAACACTGGGATAAACACAAGGCCATGTACAGCCCCAAAGGAGATGACAAGAAACATGATCTTAAAGAAGGTTCTGAAGATGTAGCTCTTTGCCGCTGACAGAACAATAACCCCAGCAATTGTTGATAAAGCTCCCTGGATTATTGGATACCCAAGGTTGGATAAGGCATCTATGGCTTTTGCATTGGCTGATCTCTTTTCACTTGAGACAAAGGCATAAGAAATGTGTGCAGAAAAGTCAACAGAAAAGCCGATGCAGATTACCAGGTTGATCATGGAGATGGAGTCTAGATTAACATCCCACAAAGCCATGAAACCAGCTACACCTACTATTACAGAGGCGATGGCAAATGTTACCCACAGAGAACAGAGAGGATGTGGAATCAACAGAAGGGCAATGACAAGCATAGCGACAGTAGCCACTATGATGTTCTGGATGGTATTGCTGACAATGACGGCATACTGATCAAAGTAAATGAAAGCTGGATGGTACACAGTTAAATTTACGCCATTTGCAGACTCACCGCATTTACTAGCGGTGTTTCTAAAAAAATTCAACATGTTCTTTTCATCTACTGCAGTCCTGACATTAACTGTTGGTATAAAGATGCGGGACGCTTGAATCACACCGTCTTGAATATGAACATCTTCACTAAAACCTGAAAGTGTAAGAAAGCTTGGTAAAAACCTCATGAATCTTTTCTGGACTGACATATCAAAACCTGTACCCTTTCCATATTTCACAAAGTGATCAAGCCATGAAACAGTCACATTTTCAGGCACCATGTCTGAATTTCCAAACTGTCTAACACAACCCATGAGATTGTCTCTTGCAGTCTTATTCCAATACTCAAATGTTTTGTCTTCTATAATGACCATAACAAATGGTCCAAAGTCTTTGAAATACTGATTCTCGTTGTCGTAGTAATTAACTACATACGAGTCATCTGCAGCTAGGTTTTTCAGATCTATACCCTCTTTCATCTGAAAACAACCATATATGCTCACACCCATATATACAACATAGAGCAAAATAACAAAGCACTTGCTTAATCTTTTAGTTAAGAATGGCCCATAATACTTCCTGAAGAAGACGTTGATGGGCATTTCCTCCTCTGCACCTGTTTGGTGATCATAAGCTCCTCCAACTGAGCAGGCATTGCCCTTGTTCTCTGGAGTTGGAGGGTCAACTTTCCTGAATGTAAGCCAGTGTCTGTTGCTGCTCTCTCGTCGTCCATTCAGGGCCAGAAAGGCACCGAAGAATGTGATGCTGTAGATGTAGCAGAAGAGGATGGCTGTGCCTGTGTACATGCAGAAGGACTGGACAGAGCGAAAAGGAGTCAGGATGCCGATGTAAAAGGCCAAGGCATCAGTCAGAGTGGTGATGGTGATGGAGACTGCCGCCTCCCTGTACGTCTCTGCCATGCGATCTTCCACCTTGTCGTGAACCCTTGTCTTCTGCCAGCAGGAAATCATGATGAACATGTCATCTACACCAATACCTATAGAAAGGGTTTTGTACACAAACAAAACAAAATTCCTCAGGGGTTTGATTTCATAATGTGTTTATAAAAAAGATACCATTTTACCAAGTGATGTGCAATGTTGTTCAGCTAATTCTCCAAAGTAACATCTGCATGACTTACAAAGAAGCAACATTGTCTGAGTTTTTTCCGAACATGACGTACTATTGCTCATATACTGATCTTGAATGAAGAATAACGCAATACGACATTTTGGAAGCTGAGATAAAGGTGTGCTCCCCTGTTGTCTGGAAAGGGAATATGTGACAAAATAAGACATCATGATCATCAATTAAAGATGACTGTCAGATAATGGCCTTTTTTATTTTAGAAGGAAAACACTGTATATAACTGTGTAGATCAGTTTGGGAGTACATTTGGACTTAGATTAGCCTGTTACAGTGAATGTGCAACAAGAGAAATCACTAGCTTTAAATTGTACGTTTGTATTGTGTCACTGATTGAGATGTACATCTGATCAGGCAATCTTGTGTGCAATCAACGTCTCAACATGTCCCAAGTTTAATAAAGTGAGCCTCACCGAGAATCAGAAAGGGAGCGGTTGCCACAGTCATTGCAAACGGCATCCCACAATACAGAAGTAGCCCGAAACTGGACAGCACAGACAGTCCTGCAGAAAACACCCCAAAGCTGGCCACAGACACCTTGTTCCTCACACAGTCCAACCTGGAAACAGATGACAGGTAGTTACCACACAGACACTTGACCATCATCAGTTGATATAATTGGCCATACAATAAGAATTCATTTCTGCCATTATCTGAACAAATCATCTAAACCAGGGATTCCCAAACTGTGGTACAGTACGCGTACCCCTGGTTGTACACGAGATGAAAAGGTTTGGACCGCGGCACTAAATCAAGACTCATCGTGGGTAAGAGTCAGAATCGCAAGTCAGAATGTAGGTGATGGTACGCGGGATAAACTAAACATATAAGAGATTAAGAGATGACATACCTTAGGCAAGAAAGAATTGATACGTTGATGGCCAAAAAATATGTGATGGAAAAGAAAGGGGTCACACTTTTGCTATTCTTTTTCATCTCTTCTTCTCTTGACAATGATGTGAAAATGGATATGGAGTCCTGCAACAAACACATGGAACAGACACATACTCTATATCAAATGGATACATTTACAGGAATTTACTCACATTCACAGGAAACTACGTATAATTAAAAAGCAGTCAACCCGTTTACAGAGCATACCACCTCCAGAAATAACTAATCAACTTATTTGCTTATCATTGATTCTCTCACTCCTTCGATATGACAAAATAGGAATCTTCCTTTTGAAATTCTGAATTCTTTTGAAATAGGTCTATTACAGAAGATACAGAAAAGATGATTCTTGATTCATTTGTGTGAATTAAGGTTCATTTTAACCCGAAACTGTTGATAGATATATGTGAAACATGAGATTAAGCGAAACAGGCGTACACAAGATACAGGGTTTAATTAGGTTGTACAGGAGAGAGGCACATGCGTGAAACACAGTGTACTCCAGAATATGCGTCTCTGATTTGACCAGGCACGATAACCCTGGCACCTTATATTATCCATGTTTAGGAACAATACAGATATCAGTGCCATTAGGATCATTCTTTTAGGGTCAAAGTGACCCACTAGTGAGAAAGACGACGTTTTAAACCACACATTGGAACATGGGGCCTAATGCAGAACATTAAACCACATATTAGCATATTGATATAATGATCAATTCCACTTTCTCTCGCCCCACTTGGAGACATCAAAGAACCATTAAAAAAAAAATTAAAAAAACATCAAGTTACAGTAATTGTCGTCATTGTCTATTGTAGCTGATGTGTGAGAGTAAGCTTTAGTATAATAACATAAAGCTTACACACCCGTTGTCTGCAGTGCATGTCTCTGTCAGTTCCGCTTGTCTTGTACTGTGTGCCAGTGGGTTTTCCTAACCGTCTGAGGTGTGTATGGTGTCCCCATGCAGCTGGGAAGTGGGAAGGTTGAATAACGTCAATACATTCTTCTGAGAGCTCTCCCAAAGCCTCTACTTCAAACTGTGACTTCATGACTGTGTGACGTGCACCCCCTAAACTCTAGAATTCTCCCACTTCCCAGTTGCTCATGAACACACCATATGCCTTGAGGCATAACATTAACCATAATGAGATGTGCCTCCTGCACTGAATTCAACGCAAGGGTGTGTAGGCACTATTATGTACTATGCTGTTCATGTTCAATAACCTACACGCAGCCGGCCTTCAAATTTAAGTAGGTCTAACTTGAAAAGTAGCCTACATTTAAAAATCAACCTGTAGTAACTGTCTCTCTGCTATGATTTCCCCCGGAATAAATGTTGCTCCTGAACATTACAATTGTAATAGTAATTTCAATTTCAATTGAATTTCAGAACATTACACATGTCTCATGGCAGAGTGTTAAACATTCAGAGAGAGCCCCTGAGAGACAGGGGCGAAGAAAAACTCCCTAGAATTGGGAAGACATATAGGTTGAAACCTCGGACAGATCCACGACTCAAGGGACCAACCCATCTGCCTAGGATGAGTTACAATATGGTCAGTAACATGCCACAACATTCAGCTTGGTGCTGAAAATGAGTGGAAATGCGGGCTGGTGTTACAACGAGCTGAAGCCAGGCCAAGTCCACGTCAGCACCAGCACTGGCAACAAACCTGGTACTGGCACAGTAGAGATCGACACAAAGAGATCGTCATGAAAGAGTCATGAAAGAGTCGGGCGGGGTCAGGCAAAGGATGATGCATCATTCCACAAAATGGTTTGGCTTCTCCAGAGAATGTCTAATAGGGGGAGAACGAACGCTCTCTACATAATTTACTTCCGCATGGTACTGCAACTAGAGGGCCATGGCGAGCAAGTGGAGAATGAATGGAGGTGAATGGAGTTTCTCCTAAAATCCACTTTTCTCTGGATATAATTTTTTTGTGTTTGATTGTTCTAAAAAGCTTTTAAAACGTGTCAATGACGTCATTCATTAGCAGGATGCTAGTGTGTTATGGGCAACAACGACCAAGCCTGTGAGAAACAAAAGGACCATAAGTAATTGTTCATTCAACTTTCGACCTAAAACCCATATTGAGCTTGCAGAAACTAAATTCCAATCTTCGAATTTTTTTTATGACAATCAGGTGAAACAGACCAATTTAGCCGTCTAGCCCGATAGACCCCCATTGTTTGATCACTTGCTCGTGATCGCCCCTAGTAGAACTGCAACAGTAACTGCAGGTACAATGCAGGTGCAATGGAGCTCACTGATTCTTGAGAATTTGCCTAAAACATGTCTCACTGAGAAAAGTGCCGATTCTGTTGGAAATTAATGCCATTTCCATGAACAAAAAGAATCAAGGTTATAATCAGGGGGTCCTTTGCACACATGTGAGGTTCTTTTAAAGGTTTATTTTATTTTTGTATTAATTTAATGAATATGCTGGCCCATACCCTACAAAATCAGTTGTCCTCGAATAGGACTTGATTAGGACTAATTTTGACTTGATTAAAAACACTAAAAGCAATCATTTAATTTAATGATATCTTTACACTTGAAAGAGTACATTGTATTATGTATTAGAAACTCCAAACTACGTTTTGAGCAATATTTACTATTATTTTGTGGCTGCTCAAAATGTGTCCCACATTTTCGTCACCACCGTCAGATATTTATAAAAGGCAATAAAATCAGGCAACTACAAGGTCAACTACATTCTTGAGGACCTCATTTTCAAACCTTCAGCCGTACTGCATGCTTTAAGATCACTCAAGCTCCCATTAGTTTGCTATTTTCTCTTAAAGTTGTTCATATTTTTGGACACTGCTACTGTCACAACCATAACATGTCAACACTGTCTCTTTTGTATACAAAATATTAGATTAGATTATAAAATAAATGTATAATTTTTAAGAAGAGGTTTGAAGTAGCCAGCAATAGGATGCAAACAGGGTGGATAATGTGAACAATTCATGCATATCATGTGAAAGAGTAGATTTTTGTCAGATGTCACCACCGTCAGGTTTTCTGCTTAATGGTGGTGAAAAAAGCCCCCAAATGGTCCTCAACGGTGGCTTTTTGGACCAAAAAGTTAAATAAAGTTGTCAAGCAAGACTTGAGTGGTATTCGTTTTGGAATTTTATGTTGTAATGAAACCACTGTCAACACCGTCAGATTAGTGTCACACCGTCAGATTCATTTTTATTTGTTTTAAATAAATATGCTCACAATATGTTTCTTCAGTGGTGTAGTTATTAAAGTAATAGTCTGTTTTAATTCAAAAATATGGTTGTTGGATTAAAAAAGCATACTTTTTCTATTTAGGCCTAAAAAAACGCTGTGTAAGTAGGCCTAGCCTACTGGAAAAATGCCTATTTTATGAAAAACAAAATACAAAAAGGGGAGGTTGCACCGGTACATTGCAACAGCTAAGACCTTGGTCTATAATGACATACCTCCAGATTTTGTAATTTAACTAACTTTTTTTTTTTTCAAAATTAAAACCTGCTCTAGGCAAATTCTCAAGAATCAGTGAGTTAATAGTGGACCGGCTCTCCATAAATGGGCTCTGGCGCAACCCATAGTTTGAGAAACGCTGGGTGTAGGCTACTGTATATTTTTAGAGGGTTTTGTGTGTGTTTTTCATTGTAGTGTGTGTGCATTGAGCAGTTAATTAAATACGGAAGAGCGTTCCGTATCAGTTCATTACGGAACAAGACTTTTATAAACGTTATAAAAGTTGAAAAACGAAACTTGAAGAAAAAAAACCGAGGACATGACCGGTGTCCTCAATTGCCCTGCTGCCTACAATTCAAGTCATGTGACCTCTCACGTTAGCCCTTCCCCTTCATAAATAATAATAATAGTTTCTAATAGTTAAAACTAGTTAGGCTATATAATAGTAGCTTATAATAGTTATATAATAATAGTCATAAAAATAACGGGTTTTCCCCTTATCGTTTCAAATTGCCACTAAAAGGCTACACAAAAACATCAACGTATTGTTCTCTCACATGCAACAAGACTCTAAATACTCTCATGATGCTCTTACCCATTCAGCATATTTTGTCTCCGATGAGAAAGTGTCAATAAAAAGACTCAGCCAGGCATCAGTTTCATTTCCGAGGGCGTCTTCTTCTAAGTAGTAGAACAGTCGTATCGCATCGGCGCTCTGGATTTCCTTGGTATTTGGTCTAAATTTCACACCGCCAATAACTGTTCCCAAAAATGTTTCTCCATGAAATGGGTAATTTATAGGGTTAGTCATATTGTCAATGTTGCCAGCATCATCCGTTAGGACAAAATTTAAAACGTCATTTGAGACACATTTCTTTTTCTTCTTGGCACAAAGGTTTTCAAATGTATTATTTCTACTTGTCTTGAGACCTTTCACTCTCTCGTCTAATGATATTATTTCTTTAAACGCGTTTACAGTGAGTATATTAGGCTTCTTCACTATTATAAACGACGCATACAAGCCCTCGGTGTAGAGCCTCAAGCGGGAGAAATCTTTGCCTGTAGGAAAGTGCTGTTTGACAAACGCCCTCTCCTCTTTGGCTGGGCCGTTTAGTGGCGTGAATTGGTCCTCGATGTCATGCACCTCTCTCTGGCGGAGAAAGTAAAATCCTCCTCCAAGTCCGCCCGATATCACCAGAGGAAGAATTAAAAACAACCACGGATATTTACCGATGCAACGCCCAAGTATCTGAAAGGCAGCCGCTACAGGCTTTTCAACGCAATTTGTGTTGCAGTGAGTCATGTTTCTACTCTAACAAGCCTACATAAGCGGTTGGTTTACATCTCATGAGTCCATGCGCTGCAACTGCCCGGCTAGTTTCAGTTTAGCTAGATAAATAGGCATGAAAACGAAACTGATATAGGCCCCACCCACTGCCAACATTTCCTGGAAGTGTTCAAGAATAGCCATAACGATGATGCAAATCAGATGGTCTCGTGGTTTATAAGAAGTGGGACACTTCTTGTAACGGACAGAAAATAAAAAATGAAAAGAGATCTCCTTTTTAACCCTATGGTGACTCCTGAGTCCTGGGCAAGATAAATGTAGCCTGTGGATCACAGTCGCTCAGATTTCTACATAAAATTGTCGTTCTCAGTTTTCAATCTTAGGTCTAGCTGTAGCCTAATAGCCTAGGCTACTCATGGTTTTCACCATACTAAACAATCTTTTCCCGGAAGTTCAGGCAGGGTTCACCCAGCCTACTGTAATACATTGCCAAAAGTATTAGTCACTTTAGTCAATCTAGCGTTTGACCCATAACTAATTGCAATAGTAATCATTCCAAGTTTTAAAAAATACCCATTTATATTTAGTGGAACATAGTTTTTTTCAAGGTCAAAGGTAGCAATTTCCAATACATTTTGCCATTGGGATTTACTACTGATGAAATGGGTAACATTTAAAACTATAGATATCAAATTGAAACTTTCACAGTTGTTTACTCACATTAAGGCACAGATTTTTTGTATTGCAAGTTTTCTGAAATGTGATGTTTAGATATGCAAATGAGACCAGTTTTACTTAAATATGCAATAATTTGCATATATTTCTAGTAAACTAAATCTGAACAATAGGTACAGTCAGCTTCAAAATAATTGCAGCATTTTGCTTCTATATTGGATACCAAAAGCCTATGCAAAGGGAATATTAGATATTACTTCATATCACCTCAGAAATGAGGAAATCAAGTCAAGTCAAAATCAATGCGTTTCAATGGAAATACATTATAGAACAAATGATTGTCAATGATATGGTATGATGGAAGTATCTCAGTGCATGCCAACTCACTTGATACTGTATGTTGTCTAAAGGTCAATATCTTCCTTATGTGACTTGGCATGTATTGAGATGCTTCCATTGCACCATTAGTTTAAGTTTTGGCCCTTTTTTGAGCTAGATTGACTGGCCTATTACCTTGATCCCATATAAACTTAAGTGATATCCTATTCTTCATCCATATTTTAATTGGCACCCTTTGCAGCTATAACAGCTTAATGCATTCTTCTGCAAGCTTTCCACAAGGTTGAGGGTGTTTATGGGAATTTTTGACCATTCTTCCTGAGGTGTAGGCTATTTGTCAGGTCACACACTGATGTTGGACGAGGAGACCATTCTCTCCGGCACCAGTCCACAAAGTAAGGTCCATAAAGACACTGATGACAGAGTTTGGTGTGGATGAATTTGACTGGCCTGCTCTGACTGCAACTCAGTGGAACACCTTTGGGATAAAAAAAGAGCGCAGACTGAGACTGTTGGACGAGGAGATTGGCTCTCAGTCTGCGCTCTTTTTTATCCCAAATGTGCTTGTGGAAGAATGGTCAAAAATTCCGATGAACACACTCCTAAACCTTGTGGAAAGCCTTCCCAGAAGAGTTGAAGCTTATAGCTGCAAAGAGTGGGCCGACATCATATTAAACCCTATGGATTAAGAATGGGATGTCACTTAAGTTCATATAAGGCAGGTGAACCAATACATTTGGCAATAGGCTATAGTGTAATTGTTTAAAATTCAAATTCTTCTGCAGAAGAATTCTTCTTGAGTTGTATATATTTTTTTCCTGTTGGATTATATTTAACAGTTGGATTATATTTAACAATCAATTTAACAAATGTAATCAATTTTAAAAGTCAATTTTGAATATGGATGATCCAAAATCACTGAGTAATCACGTTTAATAATCGTGATCAAAATCATGAACAAAATTATCATGATAATGATTTTTACCATAATCGAGCAGCCCTCATACAGTGTATTGAGGGTGTCAGGATCAGTGCAGGCTAGCAGGGAGACCTGGAAGACCAGGTATACAGCATATTCAGGGAAGTGAAAATAGTCTTTTAGTGAGTATTTTTTACTTGTCCATCATATAATTAATATTTTAATGCTGGCCTTTGGTCCTTGTTGGCTTTGTACAACACAGGGTGGGTTATTTTATATATATATATATATATATATATATTTGTTTACATTGAATAACGGTTTCAAACTTATTTTGATAATACTGAATAAGGAAAATGGCATCTCTGCTGTTACTACTACTTACTTAGTTTTCAACACCCAATAGCAGAATATTCAAACATTCAGGGCAGTTCGATAGACTTTCAAGGAACTACGCAGGGAACCCTGTTGAAAGTACATTGAAGAAGTACCCATGTACCCACCAATTCATACAGAACATTGCATTCAACTAGCCTAGAAATCTAGACGCCCCTAGCGGCAGTAAATGTAATTTGGCTGGCGGGGCAGTCTAGGCACGATCCATAGAGCCAGGGAGCTGAGAACTCGAAAAAATCAGCGGGCCAATCACAGCGTGTATAGAGTCGGTGGGTGGGCTTAACATAATGGTGACTGACATGCGACCAGAAGTTGCGACGGTAACGCATCCTGTTATTTGAAAACAAGAAGATGATTCGTTTAGCGTTATCCTATTGCGTGGAGAGGGAAGGTTACGCATCCTGCTACTTGAAAACAAGAAGATGATTCGTTTAGCGTTATCCTATTGCGGGGAGGGAATTTGAAAGACAACTGTTTATCCCACCCCTCCGATTGAGCCCTGTCTACGGTGAGTGTCCAGACCCTACATCTTGATGTGGGTCTGGCTCGTCAGGCTAGCATTCAACGGTTACATCAACACCTAAACCATTGAAACAGATTGTTTTGACTTGCTGTGACTTAGTATCAACTATTTGATTATGTCCAAAACGTCTGCACTACACTTACTGTATCCTAGATGATTTTACATGATGCAAAATGGCATTGCAGTGCTATTATCTAGGTGTTGTCTTAGTGAAGTGTAGACGTGTGTGACTTAGTATCAGCTATTTGATTATGTCCAAAACGTCTGCACTACACTTATCCTAGATGGTTTTACATGATGCAAAATGGCATTGCAGTGCTATTATCTACTATAGGTGTTGTCTGACGTGGAGTCAGGAGTAGGCTAATTCATGTAAATGAGCATGGAAATGCACTGTTCTGTAGCAAAGCTCAAACGGAATCTGCCAGAGAATGCACTATGCAGAAGCCTATGTAGACGTGCACAGCATGCATGTTTACTATGTTATACTGTAGGCCTGTTTCCATCACCGAGATAGAAAACAATATTCACCCACACCGAAAGTTGAGTGTGGTTGAGTTCCACTGGTGTAGGTGTGAACAGTGGGGCAGTATGTAGAGAGTGCAGAAGGGCAGCATGTAGAGGGTCTAATGAGCAGCAGTTTCGGGGACTGAAGGAAAATGTCTTTCTTTCAAACAAATACTACCTTGTTTGTTTTTTCCTTTGTTCCAATTAAGGTCAGTGTAAAG
Organism: Sardina pilchardus; assembly: GCF_963854185.1. Classification (NCBI taxonomy): domain Eukaryota; kingdom Metazoa; phylum Chordata; class Actinopteri; order Clupeiformes; family Clupeidae; genus Sardina; species Sardina pilchardus. Next base: position 5,773,597 of record NC_085012.1, read on the forward strand.
ACTGCTCCCGTTACATGCCCTGAATGCACCATTGTGACTTCCTGTTTGTAGTTTGTGCAGCTGATACAAATGTTGCCAAAGCCAGTGGCCTGCTTTGCGTAAACGATGAGCGCCCTTTGAAATGGTTGCAGAAGCTCCATTAAGCTGTTGATGTTTTTTTTGGCCAGCCTGAGATAAAAGTGGGCCCCCCTTATCAGCAGCCCAGCAGTGCCAAGACACTGAGCTAACACACACACACACACACACACACACACACACACACACACACACACACACACACACACACACACACACACCCAACCCCCCCCCCCCACACACACACACACACACACATACACACACACACACACACACACACACACACACACACAGACACACACACACACACACACACACACACACACACACACACACACAAGCAGGGTTAAGCAAAGGATTTAGTACCCACTAGCTGGGGGAGTGGGCAGAGGGCACTGGGGGAACACACCATGCAGGCTGGACTGGAGGGTGAGAGGGTTTACCTTGGCTCTGGGACAGGGATCCATCCGCAGGGAGCATGTCTGGTGGAGGAGTGAAAAGGTGGAGCGTTCACGCCAGTGTCCGTGCCGGAATGTGGCTGTTAGAACAGAGTGACCTCAAATCAACCTTTCCTTTCCTTCAAAACCGAAAGTAAAAGAGGAGAGTATTCTCGCCCCACACCTCTCAGCTATGCATCCACAAAGACCCCGGTGAAGCTCTCTCTTGGGTGGACATGTTTGCATGTTCGCGTGAGGGCTCCGGGATTAATTTGGGGTGCCCGTTTCATGTTCTTTGGGATGGCAAGGGTGTGGGAGGGTTTCAGGTAGTCACAGAGCCACCCGGTGGGGGCCTCCGCATGAGCCCGACCCCGAGCTGTGACAGGTCAGTCTGGCTCCCGTCATCAGCCTGACGCATGCAGTGTGAGATACTAAAGCCTCTGCTCCTGCTGTTGTGTCTGAGGCTGTGGCACTTGAGACAGTCTGTCCCATGCTCTAAGGTGGGAGGGAACTTGGGGCAATGTTTGGAGCAATGCTGGCAGACAGTGAAGGGGTTATTAATGTTCTGATTGGATGATCACTGCAAGTTACAATTCCCTATAGCTAAAAAATTACGAAAAGTACACTAACGGTGCTCACGTGTGCTCACGTGATCTGGGAATATTAGGGACCGGCCCTGTGATTGCATTGTTTTTCATGTGCTTTGCTGTGAGAATGTGTGAAAAAACATGGATGCCACAATATATTTTTTTGTCATTTCACAAAATAATCGAAATCGATAATCGAATATCGAAATTTGAGGGAAGAAAATCGGGATTTTATTTTTGGCCAAAATCGAACAGACTAGTTGACGTGAACAGACACGATAACCCTGCCGTTTCATATTATCCATGTTTGGGAACAGTAGGCCTACAGATATCATACAGGGCCATTAGAATCATTATTTTAGTGTCAAAGTGACCCACTAGAGAGAAAGGCAGAGTTTTAAGTCACACATTTGAACATGGGGCTTAATGCAGAAGACTAAGCATCAAAGCAAGTCAAATTTGTAGTTTTTATGTATCATTCCATTGAACTACAGATACACTACCCGATTTTTTAAACTTAAATGCACTTAGCCGATAGAGGGTCGCGAAGCGAATGCATAAGTGCCGTTCACCCTGTTATGAGTTGATGAACCACTGAAATGATTTTGGAAAGATCATTCTAAGGTACAAAAAACTCTTGCTTAAAGTGTTGCTTTAATGTCAAAAGTCTGACAGGAAACACGTGGTAAGGGTGTAACTGGCAGTTATGTGGTTTTTCAGTAGCATTTCCTGTTTCTTAATTAAGCTAGCTTCCGAAGAAACGTATCAGGAGTTCTGATGCACAGTATAGGAGGGAGGTGTGAATGAGTTTTTTTGTTTATTTTTCCAACATGTTAAAGTGCCCTCTAAATTGTCCTTTTGACTGGCCTTTACATGAGAAAATGTGCAGGGTCCTTTGGAGTGCCACTATAAACAATAAGTTTGAAGAATGTGTCTTATTGAGTGTACTTCTAGTACTTCTATACAAGGTGCAGTGCCTATAGAAAGTCATCACATCATTTTGAAATAGTTACTTTTTTTACTGCCTGAAATCAAAAGCCATTTTAAAAATATATATATTTTTCCAGTTTTCTATTTTAGCTGAACAACATCAAAATAATGAGAAAAAGACAACAGTTCTGAAAATTAATAAAAAAAAAAAAAGAAAAAGAAAATATAGAATAATAACAGGGTTGGCAAATCATACCCCTGATTTAATACTTAGAGCTTCCTTTTGCTTACTGTACATTAGGCTACAGCCATCAATCTGTTTGGATATGTCTCTATTAGCTTTGCACACCTAGATTGGGGGATATTTGCCCAATCTTCCTTGCAGAATTGTTAAAATTCAGTCAAATTCTGTGGGGAATGGTGATGGACTACTCACTTCAAGTCAATCCACAGATTTTCTATAGGATTTAAGTCAGGAGTCTGACTTGGCTACTCAAGGACATTCACCTTCCTTATTTCCTGGACTTGAAGAGAGTATTTGATTTCAGGCTGTAAGACAAAAAAATATAACTATTTCAAAGGGGTATGATGACTTTCTGGCACAGTAGCTGGCCATATGCTGCCCCCGCTGTTCATGAAATGTATTGACTGTGTTGTCTGTCTTGCTGTCTTGGCTATGTACTGTTTGTGATGTCCTGTCTTTCTTGTATCCTTGTATTCTTGGTGAAACCGAAGAAAAATGTATACGTCTGTGGACAATAAAGTTTTCATATTCGTATTCTTATGACTGCTTCAAAGGGTGTCAAGTACAGAATGCAGTGGAATGCAGCACTAGTATATAGAAAACATAAAGAAGTGTCAACGGAGGTGCTCCCCTTGTGGATAGAATGTGATCAGTGAAGTAAAGGGTGTCCCTACTTGCTAGCCTCGTTGTAAACCAGACCCTGGAATCTTTCAGATTAAGGGTCTGGCCACGAATAATGTAATGGCATATAGGTAACTCGAGGGGAGGCACCAAGCGGCATTTGAAAATCTCACTGCATGCAATTGGATAACACTACGACTAATGTGTGAGTTTGAATGATGCAGTGTTGTCGTCATCAGTTTAGCTCGCCTTGAAGCAGGCATGATTTGATTGTTACCCCCGATGGTTGGGGTAAACGTAACGTGCATCATTGCTCATGGCCAGAGTATCTTGCAGATACAATTCAAAACTCTGGTTTTCCAAGGTACCTACTGTACTTGCATCAATGTAGGGAAGTGTCCTAATGGATGCCTCTGTTTCCTAATGGATGCCTCTACAATAATAATAAACCTGAGGCTCCCTAGGTGCCTTTCTGATGGAAGAAAAAAAAACTGAAGTGCCCTGTAAGATAGTGTTGGTAGTTGTTTTCATTTTCCAATGGGGCACTTTAGGCCTAGCCTGGATGCCAGACCGGAATTGATGACGTCGTCAGGCTACTTTAGGCCAGGGCATTTGGTGTTACAATAACAACAGGAGCAGTCAGGTCACTGCAGACCCTTACCCCTATCCCACAATGGTGAAGCAAAAACGAATGGCAAAATCTGGATCTTGATCTATTTAAATAGTCATGTTGGAGGACAGAGATATGGTGACTCTCTGTATGTGTGTGTGTGTGTGTGTGTGTGTGTGTGTGTGTGTGTGTGTGTGTGTGTGTGTGTGTGTGAAAAAATATGAAACATACACAATGTGTTAAACCGCATAAAAATATATTAATTGCCACTAGATGGTAGTGTTAATCCATTTTCAAAACAGTATGACAGTATGACAGTACTTGATGTAGCTGGTTGGTTATTTCTGAGATTCTGATCCGGAGTTGTGCATACGTCATGGTTGAAAATGAATTCAGTATAGGCTAAGTGTTCAAAATCCCAGTCAAACTCCTGCTATTCTATTGGGAGACACGCCCACTTCCTGAAGCTTCCCTCACCTGATGATAATTGTCAATCAGCCTCACTAGTGTGTGTGTGTCTCTTTGTGCTGACTGCTTGCTCCTCGGCCTGCCGCATGTGTTTGCTGCGTCTATGACTTTGTAAGTTTATTTAATCTTTTTGCACTGATATTAATTTGATAAACTTAAATGCTTCATTTGGTTAAAGATTTCCTTTGTGGTTATGTGAGTGTATTATTATTTATTATTATTATGATTTGTATCAGTAAAGCTTGCTTTGTTTGATTGTAGATACCAGCAATTACAGCAATTGTAACCCACACTGGAGAAAAACAACAGAGAAAGAAGCCAATGGCAAATAAATGCAATTGAGAAATAATTCTTGGATTCATTCCTGTGTTCTAAACGACACACCATTCTGGTAGCAGTCATCCGTAACCAGCCAAACTCCACATATTTTACATGGTCCTTCGAGAGCCGGAGAGGCTGCTGGAATGGAGTCAGAAGACAACCCTGGGAAACTGAAGCGTTCAGCTAGGCATGTGAGGCCTCCTGCGTGGCATCAGGATTATGAAATGGTACATCCCCACTCTTCTGCTACAAATGTTCAAGGTCAATCACAAGGAGGAGTAAATCCAGAAGGCCTGCTGCCACATGGAAACACAGATGTGAAATCTCTGACTGAGGAGGTAAAACAGATGAAAGGTATACTAATAGATTTGGGAGAAATGGTGAGGCATATGAAGATCCGAAGTGATTGCTCTTCCTTCCTTTCCGATTCACAAAACCCATCTCCAGAGAGACAGGCAGGAGAGAGAGATCCACCAGTGGACTTTAGGACATCCTTTGTGCAGGAGTTGGGAGAATGTCTTCGTCAACACCAGGAAGAAAGACAAAACCTGCCTCTCCCCTCACCACCAAGGTTTAGTAGACAAAGCACTCTTCCACCTCCACCTGCCTCTATGCTTCCCACACCCTCGGCCCGAGCAAGTAGAGAACCACCAGACATAAATGTTGGCCTAAATGTTCATGCACATCCTGAGCCAGCAATTCCTTGTCAGAGGAACTTAACCTCACAACCCTCTATGAATTTCAATCCGATTCCACAGTACCTGAATCAGCCACTAGGTGCCAACCAAGAGTTCTCTCACATCTATAATGAAGTTGGTCATCCAGGTCTTTATCCCAGTGACTCCCAGTCAGCGAGGAGTGATGTCCCCCTCCAATATAATCAACTGCCAGGGAATGCTTTCTATTTTTCAGGCCCTCCATGCCCTCCATGGATGCCGCCGCTAATGTCATCATATCCAGCTTACTTCCAAAATGGTGGATTATTCAGGCCTCCCTATTTTTCTTATCCTGTCCCTAATGTGCCATATGCTCCACCCGTCCACCCAGAGTATGTGGCTCCAATAGCTGCTGCATCACAACCTCCTCAGGCTCCCCTCCAGCCTGCACCAGCCTCACAGATTAGAGTGACAGCCCCTGCCAATAACTTTGTAGATATTCCTGTTCGTTCCTCTCGCCATTTGCCTTTGGCCCCGGCACTAGCTGACCCTGTTAGGCCCTTAGAAGAGTATGCAGATAGTCATCCTAGAAATGTCCAGTGCCATTCTGTTGTTGATTTGATTCCCAACGTGTCAGTGCCCCAGTCTCATGAGGCACCGGTTGATCAGGTGCGTTATCCTCGTAGGCCCCATCCTGCTGCAGCCACTCTTTCCTGTATTCCAGCCCAATCATCAGTTCCTGTGCCCTCCACACTAGTGCCCCTTGCTCATCTCAGAAGGTCAGCATATGAAAAGCCTTCGTTCCCGTTCTTTAGAAGAGAAGACCCTCATGAGTTTGCCATGCTAAATATGGCTTTGGAGAACTTATTGCCACCCGAGGAACATGAGCAGTATAAATATCATATTCTTCTTGACCATTTGAAATTGGATTCAGCTCGTCATCTTGCCCTTGCCTATGCTCATCACCCACAGCCTTACACCACTTCTTTAAAAGCTCTTCAGAAGAGGTACGGCCAACCACACCACCTAGTGTTAAGAGAAATCACTTCCATTCAGAGCCTTCCAAGTGTTCGCTCTGGAGACTCCCGAGGATTCAGTCAGTTTGCCGTACGTATCAGAGCTTTGGTAGGCATGCTTCAGTCCTGGGGCCATGATGAAGGTGCAAAGGAGCTAGCCTGTGCATCTCATGTCCATCAACTGCTCAGTAAGCTTCCCGCTGACCAAGTTGCCAGTTTTGCCAGACAAGCCCGAATATTAAGACCAGATGTGCCGTATAATCTTATAGAATTTGCAAATTGGTTAGAGGAGGAAGCAGAATGTCAAAGTTTGGCTGTTAGAGTGAGTGAGCAAGCACGAAATGCCATAAGGCCACCAGCCAGAGATGGAGGAACCATGAAATCAGTCCACCCTACTGCCACTTTCCTTCAAGGTGTAAGTCTGGAAGAGAGTGCCAGAGTTCACACCCAGAATCGAAACACCAACCCACATGTGAAATTCTTGAGTGAGCATGCATCCTCGTCCTGTGCTTTCTGTGACAGTCAAGATCACCATCTTAGTCAGTGTCCTGAATTTCAGGAGTTTGATGTAGAAGCCAAGAGGAAGTGGATTGTGGACAATGGCCGCTGCTGGAGGTGTGGACGTTCTCATCGTTCCGTCAACTGTGACCTGAAGAGAGGCTGCCCCCAATGCAGAGATCGGCATTTAGGAATCCTGCATGACGTGAATATCCATAGAAGTGAGCAACAAATTCTCTATCTGAGTAGGCCCAGTGGATTCAACTCTGTACTCCTTAAGGTAGTAAAAGTCGTCCTGACTCATAAAGGAAAATCCCTGGAGACCTATGCCATTCTGGATGACGGTTCAGAGAGAACCATGCTCCTGTCCTCTGCTGCGGAGAATTTAGGCCTCCATGGGGCGGCTGAGTCCTTAGTCCTACGCACAATCAGACAAGGCACGGAGAGAATTGAGGGTGCTACAGTGTCCTTTTCTATCTCATCAGCTTCCCATCAGCAAAAGACATATGAAATCAAAAATGCCTTTACTGCTAATCAACTGAATCTACCTGAGCAGACTTACCCAGTCACCACTCTGCAGAGACGTTACCAGCACCTCCAAGGCCTGAGGCTGCAAGAGTTCCATAAAGTCAGACCACTGTTGCTGGTGGGAGCAGACCATTCTCATCTCCTGTGCTCTGTGGAACGTGTGAGATTTGGCCCCCCTGGAAGCCCAGCTGCCCTGCATACTCGTCTAGGATGGACATTGCATGGACCAATCTCTCTGGGCCAGGACTCCAGTTCTGATACTCATTGTTTCTTCGTTGCTTCTCCTGATCAAGACCAGTTACAGAGGGATGTGGAGCGATTGTGGCAGATCGACATCTTCCCATACTCTAAGAATCCTAAAACTGTGATTAGATCCAAGCAGGACCAGCAAGCCCTTGAGTGCCTAGAACAACAAACAGAGCGCCATGACATTAATGGAATACAGCGATATGCCACTCCTTTGCTCAGAGCCAAAAATGCCCCTTTACTACATGCGCCTCCTGAAGCAGTCCTGCCATCTTTACGTCACATTGAACGACAGTTGTCCAAGAACCCAGAACGTGCAGTCATCTATGAGCAGGAGATCCAAAAACTCATTGATGCCGGATACGTCAAGAAACTGAGTTCATGTGAAGTGGGAGAAAGCCATGAGGCCTGGTATATACCCCATCATCTAGTGGAGCATAATGGCAAACATCGCCTTGTGTTTAATTGTTCCTACCAACACCAGGGTGAAGACCTTAATACTTACCTGCTGCCAGGTCCAACATTAGGCCCTTCCTTGCTTGGAGTTCTCATCCGTTTCCGAGAACATCAGGTTGCCATCAGTGGGGACATAAAGGGAATGTTCCATCAAATCCGTTTGCTACCCACTGATCGGCCCCTGTTGCGCTTCCTCTGGCGGAGTATGAAGAGAGACACTCCCCCTGAAGTCCACGAATGGCAGGTCTTGCCCTTTGGCACTACGTGCAGTCCATGTTGTGCCATATATGCACTCCAACGGCATGCTCAGAGTCTTACTGGAGAACATCCTGATGTCCAGTTTTCAGTTCTTAATTCCTTTTATGTGGACAACTGCCTCCAAAGCCTATCCTCTGTTCCCGAAGCCAAAGCCATGGTCGACAAACTGCGTTCCACTTTGATTGAAGGGGGTTTTGAGGTCCGTCAATGGGCCAGTAACCATGTCTCTGTAATCAACCACTTACCTGCTGAAGCACGTTCTGCCCATTCTGAGCTTTGGCTGAGTCATGATTGCGCTGACCCATGTGAAGGGACCCTTGGACTCACCTGGCATTGCTCACATGACACACTGAGCTTTAAATACCGCCCAGTGGAGTACACAGTCCCAACCATGCGGATTCTATATCGTATCCTTGCCCGGCAGTATGACCCTCTCGGGTTCATTATTCCCTTCACCACACGTGCAAAGGTCATTCTCCAACAGCTGTGGATGAAGCCAGCTAGGGGATGGGATGATCCAGATATCCCAGAAGGCATTAAAGTGGCCTGGACCACCTGGGAGAAGGAGTTACCGGGAATAGTCAGCGTCCAGGTTCCCCGGTGGTACGGCTTAGTAGGAACTGATGCATCCACTTGCACCCGAGAGCTTCACCTGTTCTGTGATGCCTCTGAACAGGCATACGGGTCAGTCGCCTACTTACGTGTAACAGATGGACATGGAGATGTGTCTGTTTCCTTCATCATGGCCCGTTCCAGGGTAGCCCCAAAGAAGACTATATCCATCCCACGTCTTGAGCTGTGTGCTGCTTTAGCTGGGTCCCAGTTGGCTCACCTTCTGCAAAAAGAGCTGACCTTGCCCATAAATGATGTCATACTCTGGTCCGATTCCACCTCTGTTCTAACTTGGATTCGATCTGACACCTGTAGATACAAAGTCTTTGTGGCAAATCGTATCACAGAAATCCTTGAGCACACTCAGTCCGAACAGTGGAGGTATGTGGATACCGCCAATAATGCTGCCGATGACATCACAAGGGGCAGGAAGTTGACAGAACTCACTAATACTAGTCGCTGGTTCTCAGGGCCATCTTTTCTGTACTTGCCCAGAGAGCAGTGGCCGAAGCTCCCAGTTTTACCCCCCAATGAAGCTGTGCCAGAACTGAGAAAATCCCTGTTCTGTGGACATGTCCAGCAATCTGACAGCCCATTAACATCTGACTATTCCCAGTTCAGCACCTGGACAGCGCTACTGGATGCTACTGCTAAGAGTATGCAGCTGGACTCCACTAAACCACAACATGCCCAAGCAGAGCTCCATCTACTCAGTGTGACATGCTGGCTCTAGGCATGAAACATGAACGGGGAGACCACGCAGAGATTCCAAAGAATAAGTGAATTTATTAAGTAAATATAATTAACAAAGGCTAGATGATAAGGATATAAAGTGATGTGTAGTGTAAGTCAGTATAATGGAAGTAACCAAAGGTGTCATGCAAGAATCAGTCTAGGGGTTCTAACAACTAAATCCAAACGCCGGGAGGAGGAAGCAGAGAGTGACTGTTGGGAGATGCAGGCCTTTTATGCTCCTGCCGATCAGGTGCACCTAATCACCATCACCTGCTCAGGATAGATCGAGGGAACAGAGAGGGAGAGAGCATAGACAAGCCACACAACAGGGCGGGGCCTAAAACCCACCAGTATTCGTCACATATCCCCCCCCTTAAAACAGAAGCCCACCTAAGTGGGATTCTGTAACCACTGTAATAAAATAGCAAAATTCTTTAAAAACACAACCATAGACCATCCCAGTCACACATAAACCATTAACCCAATTCTGTGAACACGCACACACAACCAGAGAGAATGCATACTCTCACCATGCACTCTGACCACTCCTCACGCTCACCAGTCACACAGCCTCCTGACCCACAGCAATTCCGGCGCCTGGAAAAGCATTTTTAAGAAGGACAGGAACAGAGAGACATGACGCAAGAAATGATTTACACAAAAAACAACCCACTATCCCATAGCCGGTGCGCGGGACAACGCATCTGCAACTACGTTGTCCACGCCCCGAATATGGTGAATCTGTAAATCATAAGGCTGCAAAAACAACGCCCATCTCATGAGACGTTGGTTCGGATTCTGTAGTGAATGTAAAAATGTTAAAGGATTATGATCAGAAAACACGACCACTGGATGATTCCCCTTTAGCAAATTGGTGAGGGGTGCAACCACTGTAGAAAAATTAAAACAAAAACTCCGATAATACCCCACCATGCCTAAAAACCGCATCAAATCCTTCTTCGTTAAAGGAGGTGGAAACCTGTCGATGGCAATCACTTTGGCCCGCACCGGCCGTACCTCTCCTTGCCCCACCACCTTCCCCAGGTAGACCACTGTGGCCTGCGCAAATTCACATTTCGCCAAATTCACCGTTAGGTTTGCCGCCTGCAATCTCTCAAATAACGCCGCCAACCTAGACAGATGTGAAGGCCAGGTATCGCTTACTGTCACCACGTCATCTAAGTAAACGGCGCAACCCTCTAGCCCAGATATTACACGATTCATCAAGCGTTGGAAACAAGAGGGCGCGTTACGTAAACCGAAACTCATAACATTGTACGAGTATAAGCCAGATGGAGTGACAAAAGCGGATATCTCCTGCGCTCGAGGCGTTAACGGGATTTGATAATAACCTTTAAGCAAATCACATTTCGTGACAAATTTGGCGGAACCTACACGGTCTACGCAGTCCTCTATCCGGGGAAGTGGAAAGGAATCGGGCTTAGTTACAACATTGACCTTGCGGTAATCTGTGCAGAATCTAAAAGTATTATCTGGTTTCGCTACAAGTAAACATGGTGATGCCCAACTGGAGTACGACGGTTTAGCAAGACCATTCTCAAGTAAATACTGGACTTCAGCCTCCAGGACCTTCTGTTTGGCTGGTGGAACGCGGTAGAATCGCTGTCTAATGGGAGCAGCATCACCGACGTCTATGTCGTGCTCTATCGCGGTTGTGCATGTCGGTACATCTGAAAATAAAGACGAAAACGATAAAATCAGTGATTTCAATTCACCCCTCTGTTCCTCAGACATATGCCCCAGTAGGCCATCTAAATCGCCCAACACCTCAGAATTTCTTAGACGAGGTAACAGCAAAGCGTCATCAGGGCCGCCTTCGTCCTCCCCATCAGCTGCCACCTTCAGAGGAGAAGCCGCACCCCCGACAGTAAGAGCAGCAGACTCGCTCTTACCCTCAGTCATGCCACTTGTGGATGATGGAACATAATACGGTTTCAATAAATTAATATGACACAGCTGAGACGATTTCTTTCTATTTGGAGTAGCGATTAAATAATCCTGCTCAGTTACCTGCCGGACCACAGAATAAGGACCCGAAAACCGCGCACGAAATGGTGAACCAGGCATTGGCAACAACGCCAACACCTGATCCCCCGGAGCAAAGAGTCTTGTCTCTGCGTGACGGTCAAAAACTTTTTTCATTCTCGCCTGAGATTTTGTTAGGTTAGTTTTTGCGCACTGCCCTGCCAAAAACAACCTACGGCGAAAACCGTTGACATAATCAATAAGGTTAACTGGAGGATCAGACTCCTGCAACCCATCTTTCAGAACGGCCAATGGACCGCGAACCTTATGTGCGAACACCAATTCATTCGGGCTGAAACCTAAACTATCCTGCGAGACTTCCCGCGCTGCCAACAGCAACCACGGAAGGCCTTCCTCCCAATCACGCTGTAATTCTGCGCAATAAGCGCGCAGCAAAGACTTCAACGTTAGATGGAACCGTTCGAGCGCACCTTGGCTTTGCGGATGGTAAGCGCTACTTAAACTATGTTTTACCCGCAGTTGTTTTAAAATCTCGGCAAACATCTTCGAAGTGAAATTACTCCCTCTGTCTGATTGAATAACTTTAGGAATGCCGAAGACTGAAATAAACTGCGACAAAGCCTTTACGATGGACTTTGTAGTTATGCTTCTCAGCGGGAATGCTGCAGGATATCTAGTTGTTTGACACATTACGGTTAACAAATATACAGCACCAGATTTCGATGGAGGTAATGGGCCAACACAATCTATCAAGAGACGTTCGAAAGGCTGATGCACTGCTGGAATCGGGTGCAGAGGAGCGGGCTTAATAGATTGATTCGGCTTACCAGCTATTTGACAGGCATGACATGTTTTTATGAATTCCGCTACATCACGCCTCAATCGCGGCCAGTAGAAATGCTGTAGTAGCCGGACATAAGTTTTACGCACCCCGAAGTGCCCCGCTCCCTCCCCATGTGCCGTCTGTAACACCCGTTCCCTGTATCTCTTCGGCACGATTATCTGTAACAAAGTCTCAGTCAAGTCATTATTGTAAGACACAAATTTACGAACAAGCAAATCATTAAGAACAAAATACCCCCTGTCGGCGCTCGGTAGTTTGTCTTCTGTCAAGGCCCCATCCCATAGCTCTGCCAACCCATCATCCTCTTTCAAGGCCAGAATAAAATCACTGCGCTCAAACGCTGATGGCAAATTAGGCAAGGGTGGGCATACACGTTTAACATTAGAGAGCTCACCTGAACCATTCGCTGCCTGTGCGCGACTCTTTGACCGAGTCACCACGCACGCAGCGAACACCTCAGGAAACTCCGCGGCACAATCATTCTGATCCACATCCAATGGCTCGGTGGACACTATTGGTGGTGCTGGCCCTACAGGCCATACACGGTCCCCTGCCAACATATTACCTAAAATAACATGAACACCTGGGACAGGCAATGCTGGGCGCACCCCAACAACAACTTCACCCTGGACCAGATCAGAGTTTAGCACGATTTTATGTAGAGGAACTGATAGAGTGTGCATACCAATGCCCCGAATAAGTATACTATTTCCCGTGTTAGACTGCACTGAGAATGGTAAAACAGACTCAACCACAAAGGTCTCCGTAGCCCCCGTATCACGAAGAATTCGAACAGGTGTTTTTTCTAGGCTACCCACAAGTGAAATGAAACCGTCCGTTATAAATGGGCCATAGCCCCCACTGCTATGATCCGCGGACTCGGACGCACACTGACCCTCCACAGGAGAGTCAGGCGCCCCCAAGCTTGAACCTCCTGCAGAGGCAGTGCCGTCTGGTGGATCTTTCACCTGCGCAACCTTAGACTTGGGGTTAACGAATTCAACTGGGGCAACGCATCCCACCCCCTTAGCCGAATGCGATTGGTTGAAGTCTGCCCTGTTTTTACCCTTATTCCGAAGAACTGGGCATTCCTTCTTCCAATGACCATACTCCAGACAATAGTGACACTTATTTTCAAAGTCAGTTTTACTGCGATTTGAATTTTCTTGTCTAGGCCCAGACTGACCACTATAGTTATTATTCGAGCGAGTGAATCGCTGTTCACCCCGCATGTAATTTACAGGCCTGTGTGGAACATACTCATTACTTTTCCCACTACCTTTATGGGTTAAATTATATTCGTCTGCGAGCACGGCCGCCTTCTCTGCAGTTTTAACATCACGCTCATTAATGAAAGTTGCAAGCCGTTCCGGGACAATTCGTTTAAACTGCTCCAAGACTATTAAATCGCATAATTTCTCATAAGTGTCAACTTCTACGGAGGAACACCAGCGATTGAAAAAACCAACGAGGTCTCTGGCCACCTCGGAGTAAGTTTGTCGATCGTTTTTTCGCCAGTTTCTAAATCTCTGCCTATAGAACTCCGGGACTTGTTCGTACGCCCTCAACACCGCGTCTTTCACAGCTCCATAATTTTTGCGATCAGTCATAGACAAAGCAACATACGCATCTTGGGCTCGGCCCGGTAAAACAGTTTGGAGTAACAAAGTGCGCTCCCCGTCACTCCACCCCCGTTCATCCGCGATGCCCTCAAAAAGCGAGAAGAAAATGTCGGGATCCCGGTCACTAAATTTTGGTAAAAACCTGATCATCTCAGAGAGTTTTCTATCTGTGCCAGTCCCACCAGAATTACCGTCACCCTGCATTTTCCCCTCCCTGATCAACTGAAACCGCTCTCTTTGAATTTCAATTTCTCTTTCCTCCTGCTTGTCACGAAGTTTCAACTTATCATATTCAAACTGACGTTCTTTCTGCCTGTCCAAACGCTGTTTCTCCAATTCAAGTTCCTTACTTTTGCGCTCCGCCTCCTTTTGCTCGCGCTCGGCTACCTTTTCTAAGCGATTAAATTCTAACTCTTTCTCCCGCTCAGCTGCTTTTAATTTTAACATTTCCATTTGTTGCTCAAAGCTAAAGGCAGAAGGAGGTGACCCTTCCTCTGGTCCACTGGGTGTAGAGGCCGCTGTAGGAACTGTCGGAGCTGGGTTTAAGTCTACTTCTATAATGGACAGATTTACCAATTTTGATTTGACTTGGTCTCTTAATTCTTGTTTTTTAAGCCCACTTGCCAAACTTTCTTCGAATCCGTAATGCTCAGCCACTCTGCGCAACTCAGCCTTTGTGAACCCATCTAAATAATTCTCGGATGGACACGAAAAAAATTCTTCCATTTTGCCAATATTATTTTTTGCCTGGTTGAACTAAAACATGCGCTTCTTTGACAATGCTCGCCAAACCAATGGCTCAGACTTAACAGCGTGCAAACCGTAGCTAATTAGACACAGGTGTACAACCACCCCAATTGACCCACAAGACTAGAGCCGCCCCGTATCTAACTGAAAACCACTGCCCTGACTATTTCTAAAGCCTAGTCTTCAGTGTGTCCTCATGCAATTGAGTTAGTTAACCCCAGCGCGTTCGACACACCAAAAACAATAAACCAGAAAAAAATAACACCCAGCGGTAAGCGCTCTTGCCTTGCACGGGGTTTCACGTTCGCTCAGGTAGGTTCTAACCTACCAACCCACCCAATTAACCATTACACCTGCACCACATTAGTACAGCACTGTCAGTCTCCCCTGCAGCGGAATGTAACTTAAAGCTGCAAGTAGCCCCAAATGCTCCTCCTCCACGGCAAATCAAACAAACAATACTTCAATTAATTTAACCGTAACAAAATCTCATCTACAGTAAATGATACATTAACCAAAATACTAACTTACCAATCAATGATTCAAACAATTTCAGCGTAGGTCTCCCCAAATTTCCAACCAACTGCACAGGTGACTACACCCGTCAGCGAATTGAACTTTAGCGTGGAAAAAAAAATTACTTTACCAAATTCGGGAAAAAATCCCGGAGAGTCCCCATATGTGACATGCTGGCTCTAGGCATGAAACATGAACGGGGAGACCACGCAGAGATTCCAAAGAATAAGTGAATTTATTAAGTAAATATAATTAACAAAGGCTAGATGATAAGGATATAAAGTGATGTGTAGTGTAAGTCAGTATAATGGAAGTAACCAAAGGTGTCATGCAAGAATCAGTCTAGGGGTTCTAACAACTAAATCCAAACGCCGGGAGGAGGAAGCAGAGAGTGACTGTTGGGAGATGCAGGCCTTTTATGCTCCTGCCGATCAGGTGCACCTAATCACCATCACCTGCTCAGGATAGATCGAGGGAACAGAGAGGGAGAGAGCATAGACAAGCCACACAACAGGGCGGGGCCTAAAACCCACCAGTATTCGTCACATCAGTCAAGCTCAAAAAGAGGATTTCCCTGTAGAATACAAGTTACTTGAAAGTGGCAGGGATGTCCCTCCTCAAAGTCGCCTGGCTGAACTGGCCCCAGAATATGATCCGGCTACAGGACTGATCAGAGTGGGTGGCCGACTCCGTCGGAGTGAGGATCTTGAGCTTGATGTTATCCATCCAATTGTCTTAGACCCTAGGAATCATCTTACCTCTCTAATCATCTCTGAAATTGATTCTTCCTTGCATCACCCTGGGCCACAAAGAGTGTTTGCCCAACTTCGGCGGAAATACTGGGTCTTGCGTGGCCGGCAAGCTGTCAAGAAGGTTCAGCAAACATGTGTAGATTGTAAGAAATGGAAGAGCTCTCCCTCTCTTCCTCGTATGGCTGACTTACCTGTCTCCAAACTTCGTCTCCATAAGCCTCCCTTTTGGTCAACTGGAATGGACTGTTTTGGCCCCTTCACCATCAAGATTGGCCGAAGGCATGAGAAGAGATGGGGCATTCTTTTCAAATGTCAGACTACCCGATGTCTTCACCTTGAGCTCCTGTCTAGCCTTGATACTGACCGCTTTCTCTTGGCTCTTCGACGGTTTATAGCCCGGAGAGGACGTCCTCTCGAGCTCATATCCGACCAGGGCACAAACTTTCGAGGTGGCGAAAGGGAGCTCAGAGAAGCCTACGCTCAACTTGCCCCTACGCTTCAAGAGAAACTGGCACAGCAGCAAATCAGGTTTCTATTCAATCCACCACATGCCCCTCACTTTGGAGGAACCTGGGAACGTGAGGTGAGGTCCATTAAATCTGCTCTGCGTGTCACTTTAGGAACTCAGGTTGTAACAGAGGAAGTTCTTCATACTGTACTTGTTGAAGTTGAAGAAATAATGAACTCAAAACCCCTTGGCTATGTGTCATCGAACGTCTCAGATATTGACCCGATAACACCAAATGTTCTCCTGATGGGGCGGCGAGACGCATCTCTTCCTCAAGTGATGTATGCTGATTCTGAGCTCTTGACCCATAGGAAGTGGAGACACAGTCAGATCCTTGCTGACAGGTTTTGGGTTAGCTTCATTAAGGATTATCTCCCAAACCTTCAGTCCCGTCAGAAGTGGAAGAAGGATGGTCCCGCCGTCTCATCTTCTGCTGTTGTCATGGTGATGGACCCCCAGCTCCCTCGTAGTTCCTGGCCTATAGGGACGGTCACCAAGGTCCTGCCTGGTTCTGATGGCCGCATTCGAGTGGCTGAGGTCACCATAGATGGCAAACTATTCACTCGTCCTGTCAGCCGTCTGATCGTTCTTCCTGCCTTTCCTGCTGATCCTACTGTATGATTGGGATTTTTTGTTTCCGACAAATATGTCATCATATTTGGGGGCGGCTGTTCAAAATCCCAGTCAAACTCCTGCTATTCTATTGGGAGACACGCCCACTTCCTGAAGCTTCCCTCACCTGATGATAATTGTCAATCAGCCTCACTAGTGTGTGTGTGTCTCTTTGTGCTGACTGCTTGCTCCTCGGCCTGCCGCATGTGTTTGCTGCGTCTATGACTTTGTAAGTTTATTTAATCTTTTTGCACTGATATTAATTTGATAAACTTAAATGCTTCATTTGGTTAAAGATTTCCTTTGTGGTTATGTGAGTGTATTATTATTTATTATTATTATGATTTGTATCAGTAAAGCTTGCTTTGTTTGATTGTAGATACCAGCAATTACAGCAATTGTAACCCACACTGGAGAAAAACAACAGAGAAAGAAGCCAATGGCAAATAAATGCAATTGAGAAATAATTCTTGGATTCATTCCTGTGTTCTAAACGACACACCATTCTGGTAGCAGTCATCCGTAACCAGCCAAACTCCACATATTTTACACTAAGTCAACCTAAAGTACTTGGCCTATGACCTGTTGTGTCCAAAAGAATAACTATGTTGGAAAAATCTTCCCCCACTAACAACTGTCGGACAACTGGAAGCAGCCCAGGACTGAGAAATGCTGGCTGATAATAGCCTAGGCCAATGTCTTATGGTCCAATCAGAAATAGCCATTATCCCTTGAGAGCAGGAAGTACTGTACTCTGTTTCAACTCTGTGCACTGTCTAAGCTACATTATTGAGCTGACAGTAGGCTAGGCTAATGTACCTTGAGGCGAATGCTGAGAGATGAGAGGGAGAGGCTGAGTTGGCAGCTGAGACCATCCAGGCCCATCCAGTTGCTTGTTCAGGCTTGTCCACTAGCCTGCCGAAAGAGTTGGAATTCATGGTCAAGTCCAGATAAATTGCCATATTGATGTCATAACACAAAATGTGTTTTTGGTCTACTTCAATGGTCTAAATTAAACTGACTTAAAATTACTGTAGTAGGCTAATTATGAGTCAATAGCACACTGTTGCCTGATGTAGGCCTGATGATGCTTGATTTCCTGGATTTGTTTTTATTTTTATTATATTTTGCTTTGAAGAAATCAAATGTAGGCTAAAGGTCACAAGGTCTGTTTGGCAAACACCACACAATGCCATGAAGCTAACATGAGCCTACAGGAACTATTTTGTTTCGCATGATTGGCACAGTGAATATGCCTAAAGGTGTTTGGGTTAAGACTTAACAGCAATCTGTAGTTGGCTAGACTTCAGAGAGGCTACTGCTCTGTACCTTTTTGCACGAATGTGTGCATGTTGGCCAAAATGCTGAGAAACTGCTAGGATATGCGTTGTTGGTCGGCAAATTATAAAGTTTTTCGAATGTATTTCCTGATCTTAGAAATGTATGCCTATAAAACAACGGAGAAATAGTTATTTCAATTATTTAATGTTAACCTTAGGCCAGGCCTTATTTAACTTATTTTGTCCTGGGACATTCAGGGAAAGACGGACCTGTAGCCTACACGCGCGCCTCTGGGAGCGCAACAGGACTGATGACGTTTACTTCCCTGATCCAGCCTCTCTATAATTTTGTCAACAGTGGAACTTCTCAAGATGGCTCCGCTACCTTACGTGCGAGTCGCGCTCCTGGTGGGCTTTTCTGTATTTCTAACCCTTGTGTTGGGTTTTGGTCTGCCAGCAGCACTCGGTTTTTTAGCGGGGTGCTGTGGTTATCCCGACGCTAGCGTGACCGAATGTGTTGTCGCACTGTATTTAGTATTCGTTGTGTATGTGGCAATGCCTCGATTACCAAGGGGCACGGTTAAGGTAAGGTGGTTGGTTTGGTGGATTGAATGAGTTAGTAGCCATTCACCTGAATACGCTAGATCACTGCTAAAATGTCCTACAGAATGAATGCATGCAGGTAAAGCTACTGCTATGTAGGCTACCCCTCGCAAACCTTTTACACTGTAGTAACCATCTATTTCGCAATACGGATAGAACACTGATCACACGTACTATTTGATGTTACAGCATATTGACGATGCATTAGTCAAATTGTAGATTAATAGGCCACGGGGAATGCTCTCTTTGAGCACAGCCGTTAGTTGAGCAACATTTCATAATGTCTTCTCTCCTTCCTCAGATTGAGGGCAAAGCTGTTTTCATCACTGGCTGTGACAGTGGATTTGGTCATGCGCTGGCGAAATACCTTCACCAAAAAGGGTTTATTGTGTTTGCGGGTTGTTTGTTTAAGGTAAGCATGCAACTGTCAGAAGTCTGCTGCCCTAGGCCTAAACTGTGCTCAATATAGCCTTATTACCACACACAAGTGTATGACTACATTTCTACTACTTGTCCTTATAGCCTGTCTCTATGTTGTATTTTATTCACATAATATGTCATGTGTGAAAGGTCTCTCCTTTGGCTTGGCTCTGCAGGAGAAGGATGGTGCCAAGCAGCTGCAGGAGATGCACTCTGAGCGAATGAAAGTCCTACAGCTGGATGTGTGCAGTGATGAACAGGTGGCTGAGGCTGCAGCGTTTGTGAAGGCAAATCTAGAGGATTCAGGCAAAGGTAGGCCACACTCCGGCTACATAAGGTACCTCTCATGTAAAGTTTATACGTCCTCCCTCGCTCCTCGGGCCTCGATCCTCACTGATCTACATAAAGAATGATGGGATGGCAACAACGATAGTCTATCCCTTCGTCTGTCTTTCTTGATCAGTGAGGATCGAGGCCCGAGGAGCGAGGGAGGACGTATAAACTTTACATGAGAGGCACCCATTGTGTTGGTAGGGTAGGTGGGGTAGGAATCTATTCCATACATTGGCTGAAGGTGTCCAGGTGTAGCCTGGCCCCCGTCTGACTACGTACTTCCGCTCATTTACATTTCTATGGTGTCCAGGCTAGTCCAGGTGAGGCTTTTACAAATGACTGCCGCCTCGGAGCAGGAGAATAGCTCATGCAGATTCGTTCTATTGTTACTTTTGACATCTCTACAGAATGCATAGCTTTACTGTAGATAAGCATCATAGTGTAGGCAAGATTTAGGCTGGATGAACCCTGCCTCACCTGCCGGCGAATTTGGATTTCGCCCGGTAGCTCAGGCTTGAAACCTGCACATCTACCCCCCCCTGCTTCCTGTCCACAACCTTTGGGTCCAATCACAAACTAGCTTATCCAAAAGATGCACCCAGATTGTTGGTCTTATTGGTTGAGGGACTATCCAAGCGCACAGTCATTTGAACTATGCCCATTGTGCAGTAGAAATAAAGCGCCGACTCCCCAAACTAATGTTCAATCTTAAAAGATTGAGTTTAGTATGGTGATGGCCAGACTAGGCTAGATTTGCTCCAGCCAAAGAAGTCACATGCTCCAGCGGTTTAAACTACCTTGCTGCTCAGTAGGTTCCCATTCTCTTCTATGCATGTTCTCAATTCAAACGATTCAAGGAATTCAGTTAAAACACTCCTCACCTGGCAGTTTGCAGTCGAAGATGGCTGGACTGGATATCAATGTGTCATCATCCTCATTTCTGTTCGGAGCAGGTTTGTGGGCCCTGGTTAACAATGCTGGCGTTTCCACCTTCGGCGAGGTGGAGTTCACTTCCATGGAGACATACAAACAGGTGTCAGAAGTCAATCTTTGGGGTACCATCAGGATCACCAAGGCCCTACTGCCACTCATCCGCAGGACTAAAGGTGAGGAAGGCTTGCTAGATAGAAGCTGTGGTAATAGTTACTATTAAGTATCCTCTTGTCATTTACAGTTGTTCCACTACTACTTCCTACATTCCATATAAATAAAGTCCTTGTACTCCCAGTACTCGGAAAAATGTCAGATCAGCAAGGTTTTTTATGGTGATGAGGGTAAATAGGCAGTTCTTTGAAGAGGGATTTGTCTCAACAGTTATTTTAATTCTCCAGTGTCCATAATCCATGTATGTATGTATGTATGTATGTATGTATAAACATTATTGTAGAAATACTTTGTATTGATTGATAAATAAAAAAACTGACATTTTCATTTTGAAGCCTGCTTTCATTACAGCATTGTTTCAAACAAGCCTAGAACTTTTGAACTGTACAGTACATCCCCATTTTTGGCTTTGTCAATCTTTCACCACTATACAAAAGAATGCTGAGGGAGTTTGGTTGAAGAAATGGACTTTGGCCAATTCTTCTTGTACCAGCACTGGGTATTAACGTTAACTCATTTACTTGCATAGGCAGCTTTGCTTTAAAATGTCAACACAATCTCTCTCACTGGATTAGAGCATTGATTTTCTAGTTCATATTTAATGTTGGACATTTAAAGGTTTTCTTTTTTTTTTTTTTTTTTAATCAGAGAGCTTCCTAGGATCTGGCCACCAAAATGGCACAACTATGCAACATTCGATCTGTTTATATGAGCAAGAAAAGTGAAAAGCAAAGTGAAAATGTCTGTTCTTCCCAGGGCGTGTGGTCAACTTGGCCAGCATGTATGGCCGGATGGGTAATGCGCTGCGCTCACCCTACTGCATCTCCAAGTACGGCGTGGAAGCCTTCACCGACTGCCTGCGCTACGAGATGAAGCCCTGGGGTGTCAAAGTGTCGCTCGTAGAACCGGGGAACTTTGTGGCAGCCACCGGCATACTGTCACGGGACCTGGTCGCTGCCACTGCAGAGAAACTGTGGCGGGAGGCGCCCCCTGTGGTCCAGGAGGACTACGGCAAGTCCCACTTTGAGCAGCACATGGCGCTGATGCGCTCCTACTGTGGCAGCGGGCAGAGGGACGTGGCGCCCGTGCTCGAGGACATCGCCGACGCCATCGTGTCCCAGCGGCCGTTCACACGCTACAACCCCATGGAGCCCCACTGGTGGATCCGGATGCAGGTCATGACCCACCTGCCTGCAGCCATCTCTGACCGACTGTATTTCTGAGGAGAGTTCAGGAACTCGCACCCAGTTACCCCAAAACATCTCATTACTAGTCAGTCACTGTTTTGTATCATGTTATAGGAATACTGCAAAAGATCAATCAGTTTAGTGTTTATGTCTTAACAGGGAGGCTACAATGGACACTTAACTGAAGCGTTCCGTTCTGCTGCTACTGTAATCAATAGAGCTGGCTCCACCAGACGTAATTGCAGTGTATACGTTCGAAACAATGACACCAGTCTTCTAAAACTATGTTCTATGCTACATCAACGGAGCGTTTCAGTTATTATACCAGTGTATCCCAGGTGTTCCTGATCACTGCTATTCCATATGGCCAGTCATTCCTATCTGCCTTATATAAAAATGTGAATTATGAATGGAGAAATACTGAATGACATTTCTGAGAAAAAAATGTATTTTTTGAGTGCCCACAAGAGTATTGGATATGCAGGGTGTCAGTAACGACATGCCTATTTCAGTGGAAATGTGTAAATCATGTTGATGACATTTCTCTGCTAGAACTATTCTTTTTGGTGGTGCCATCAAAATTGCACCACTCTTTTTGGATTTTTCTACCAGAATTGTTGTTTGAGGGTGATTTTGTTTTTACTGTTTGTACTTGTTGAGTTGATGAGTTATATTTTTCATTCATTAGCAGAATTAAATTAGATCATGTTGATGAAATCTGACTATGTAATATTGTTTTAACATGTTACCATAAAATATTTTTATTGAGATATATAGCTAGAGATGGATTTATGTAATCAAGTCATTAATAACCCAAAGGCAGCTGTCTAAAGTAGAAGAGCACATTGTGCTAGTGGGGCTCTAGTCCCAGCCAGTGGAGACCAGCACTGTGATCGCCACCACATTGCCTGCAGGGGTCCCTTTGGCTGTTAAATAGGAAACCCCTATAGTCACGTCCATCTCTGGTTGAGTATAAAAAACAACTTAAGAAAGACATCACATGGTGCATTGTGAAGCACAAACAGGGCTTTTATGTATATATTTGGCTGTATTATGTGCTCAACCACATATGATAAAACATATTTTTGGATTACAGGAAATCAAGTAAAGTCTTTAAATGTATTTTTAAATGTATTTTAAAATGTAACAGCTTAATGAGTTAAATGATGAGTTGCTGATCATCACCAACTTACTGTATTTTTCTGATTAGTTCTTTTGGCAACCACTTGGGGGCACAATTGTTACATACTTGTAAGCATAAAATAGACAATAAAATACAGTCAGCAGGAGAAGAAGTCTGAGCTAAATGAGTAATCTTTGAGGATGTTTTTTTTTTGTAAATGGTGTTACCGTTAACATTTATGTTTTTGGTTGGCTATGCCTGCCGTTTATATGTCCTTCATTACATCATAGGCATGACCCCCGTGTGAATCCTGACTGCATTTTGAAATGATATAATGTTGAGTTACAGCGAGACCCTTAGTCCAGGTGACAATTTGTCGTAATTGCGAGCAAAAAAAGTGACTTACAGGTATCACATAATTGTTAAATCTGAGTGGTGCTCTGTGAGAAATGTTAACTCTGGGAAGGTGGAGTCCATCAATTAGAGACTCAAATATTGTGTATAAATGGAGCTTGCTATTAATCTGAACAAGACCATTGGATTATGTATTATGCTATCACTAATACAGGCTATATTAGCTAATACCAATGTATGTTGTATGATCACTGAGGTGAACCACTGAATGAGAGTCTATGATTAACTTTGAATCCACCCTCTGGTATGGATTCTCTAAAACTAGGCTATCTAATCTAAATCACAGTCCGAGGTTATAAATAACACGGGTGCTTGAATTTATAATTTCATGGGGTGTAGGAGTTATAATTGAAAAAAAAGCAAACAGAAAGGGTAATCTGAAGGACATCCTTGTTTGGCACTTACTACACAGCTGTTACGATTAAGCTGCAGTTACATGCATGCCGCTGAACGAACACACACACACACACACACACACACACACACAGAGAGAGAGATACAAGTTATCAGTCGCACAGCCTGCATCATAAATCAATCAGTGCCAAGACTCAACAGTAAAATGAGCCTCAGGACGGAAGTTTTCCCACTACGCGTTGCTTCCCATTTGAATCCAGCACGGAGACATAGCTCATCACGCACATGCAAAGCAGCGGCCCGGATGGAGAGGAGGTGGAGAAGGAGCGCTGCTGCTGCAGGTGAAAGCTGGGATCACACAACCACACACACACACACACACACACACACACACACACAGGAAGGCCGGATGGAGCGGCGATGGAGATGGAGCGCTGCTGCTGCAGGTGAAAGCGGGGATCAGAAGAGTGCCACCATGGAGGACTGTCCATGAGTATAATCACGTTAAATAATCACACTCCTGTTGCTACCTCCGCCAAGGACGTTACGTCTTCATCAGGGTTTGTTTGTCTGTCTGTCTGTTTGTTTGTTTGTTTGTGTTTGTTCGCAAGAAAACTCAAAAAGTTATTATGGATGGATTTCGATGACATTTTCAGGAAAGGTCTGAAATGACCCAAGGAAGAAACTATTACATTTTGGGAGTGATCTGTGTCACCGCCTGGATCCAGGAGGCGGTTACCTTTTCGCTTGGCGGAGGTTTGCACTCTCGGAGTGTTTCTAGTTTGTTGAATGTAATTATTTGACAGCTTTCAGTTTTCAAATTCTGTATTCATTAATGCATGATGATGAGTACATCAATGCATCATGTCCTTCTGTGGTGTGTGTGTGTGTGTGTGTGTGTGTTAGGGTGTTGGAGCATGAGAGGAGAAGGCCTACTCAAACACCAACTGTTCCAAGTAATAGCACTGGCTAACCTGGCCAATCTGGTCAATCGTAAACTCTAAGCACATCTGGCAGCAGCAGCCCCAATGATTTGCGATGATAAAATGTAGACAGTTCAGTCACCTCCAGAGATGGTACTACACTAGAGTCGCTTGTTGAATGAGATAAGATTTCTTTCCTCCACAAGGATGCAAAAACACGCACATTCTCGGCACAACCCTCTCTCCGCTGTGCTGATTAATACTCCAGACTAGTATGTACTCCCCAGACATACGTTCTAGATCTGGCTGCTTTTGTTTTTTTTCTGGTGTCATATTTTTCCATTAGTCTCTCTGAATTTCCCTCCTTTCCTCAGCCAAACAGTCCACCTCTGCACAGCTGGAAAACTCATCAGAGAGAGAGAGAGAGAGAGAGAGAGAAAGAGAGAGAGAGAGACACACACAGAACGGGAGGAGTGAAACCCCTTTCTCTCCAGAGAGTAGACTCTGCATAGCATCACACATCTCGTGCTCATGCACATCTTAGGACCCCATCCAGTGAAGCGGGGTGACCTCAATTCTGCCTGCATCAATTTCCCTGCATAAACATCCTTGTGAGTCCAGTTTTACATATCCTATGCTAGCATCTCATCCTAGTGACTGCACTTCTCTCTCCACATCCTGTGGATTTTTTTTTTTTTTTTTTTATCAGTGCAGTGGAATAACAGGAAACGGTGACTGCGACACAATTAAGGGTCAAAGTGCACCTTCTCCACTGTTGCAGCAGTAAGAGCAGAAAGTTACACAATAACAGCACAGCACCCCTGTCAAAATTCCTCACCAAATTCAGAGAAACTTCGCAAATGCAACAACATCTAATCCAGAGAAATGATCTCAGTAGAGGGCCATTTTCTCCAGGATCCATTATACAGACACCAAAGACAAACAGCCATCATCTAAACCAGAGAATCCCTTCTTTCCATTTCATCAGTCACTGGCTCCTTCCCATATTACCATATGATTTAGATAATAACAGCATTTTTCTTTTTCAAACTCCCATTATAATCATGTCCATTGTCCTTCCATTTACAGTGAGGAGAAAATGTATTTGATACCATGCTAAAGTTGCCTAAAAAGAGGAATATAAAATCGTCATTTGACAATTGATCTTAATGTCTTAATTCAAAAATTGAGTAAAAATAAAACCGCTAAGTACGCCAATTTTCTTTGTGATGGAAGAATGTTTCGTAAATAAATAAATGTTCTTCCTAAATGCTAGGGGGAAGTAAGTATTTGACCCCCAATGTAACCCTATGGGAATTCAACACATAGGGTTAACATAGGGGCGGGCAGATTTTTATTTTTTAAGGCCAGCTATTTTATGGATTCAGGATATTATGCATCCTGATAAAGTTCCCTTGGCCGTTGGAATTAAGATAGCCCCACATCATTACATACCCTTTACCATAGCTAGAGATTGGCATGGTGCTTTTTCCAGTAGGCCTATTAGCCTGTTTGATGCTCATTGAGCTCAATGCAAATCAAACAGGCTAATAGGCCTACTGGAAAAAGCACCATGCCAATCTCTAGCTATGGTGAAGGGTATGTGATGATGTGGGGCTATTTTAATTTCAAAGGCCAAGGGAAATTTATCGGGATGCATAATATCCTAGATCCATGAAATAGCTGGCCTTTAAAAATAAAAATCTGCCTGCCCCTATGTTAACCCTATGTGTTAAATTCCCATAGGGTTACATAGGGGGTCAAATACTTCCTTCCCCTAGCATTTAAGGAAAACATTTATCTATTTACGATACATTCTTCAATCACAAAGAAAATTGGTGTCCTTGGCGGTTTGATTTGTACTAATTTTTTGAGTTAAGGCATTAAGATCAATTGTCAAATGATGATTTTATATTCCTGTTTTAGCAGGGTATCAAATACATGTGCTCCTCACTGTATGTGTCCACTCACACAACTTAAAAAGTACTGGTCTGATTTATGTGAAACTTTCAGACAAGGTACACCAAGGTTACCATATCATTCCTCCTACATGATGGCCTTCGTGAACCCAGACAAACGTGATAGCAAATTAGCAAATTCAAATTTGCTAACAGGTTAATCTGCGTTCAGCCAGGCTACCTACACCATGATCCAGATTAGAGTTTGGGTACATAAATTCTTTTCCACGTTCTTTACGGACCAAATACAGGGACAGAGTTCTGCAGTCACCTCACTGCTCTTGTTAACATCGTTTTAATTCATAGCAACAAATCTCTTTTGGTGGGACTATCATTTTCAGAAACTGTAAGACAACTAAAACACATTTAGTTTCTTACCAAAACAATCCTTAATTCTCTTACTGGTCATCAAGCATCATGGATAAGCTGCCTTTGGCTTGACCTCTGACTTTGGTAATAATAATAATAATAATATCCAAAAGGTTCTATGGTTTCACAAAGCAGCATCTTGTATTTGGGAAAGTAAATAATTTGGTCACTCATTCAATTTTTGATTTTATTTCGTTTGCACTATTAGCAAAAGTTTAGCTTCTCCACAAACATTATGTTGCAGATGGTGAGTCTGAAATTATTTCCAAAATGTTCGCAGCTTGGCAGAATGACAGGAAAAGTACATAAATTCTTAAGCAACTCGTGTAACACGACTTCTCAGTTTCTTTCAAAACTCCCAATGATTGTTTGCCATGTTGAAAAGATCCCATGTTAGTCCTGGGAAGAATGAAAGCATCACATTTTAAAAGAAAATGAAAAAAAAAGAATATATATTAACAAAATTAACTGAATGTAGATCTAGTATATGTTGACATACGTTGAAATACGTTGTGTCCTATGACCTAAACATGATTTAATACATTTTTATGTGTCCATGTCCTTAAGAACGAGTCATAGTCCAACTTCTCTCTCCCGTTTAATCTCTCTTCTCATTCTTCTCTCATCTCATCTCACTCCATCTTCACTTGGAATGTTCATTATTTCCCACAAGTCTCTTTTGGATGTAGTCTCTTCTGTTTTGTCAGTTTTTTTTTTTAGGCCGATGTTTTTACATTTCTAGAGTGATCAAGAAGCTGCAAGGGCTTTGACCAGGTAGAGTTTGTCCCCCTGTTCACTGGTGAAGATTGGCGCTTTTTTGTAGTGCTCCACCAGCTCCTCCATGGAGTTGAACTTGCGCTGGCCGATGCAGTAGAGGGTGTCCTTCAGCTGCACTTTAAAATGCTTGTTTTTGGCCTGGGCCTTTAAGGAGATGGAGAAGTCGTTGGGCTGCACACAGGAAGTAAAAAGAAGCCAAAATTAGATTCACGACACCTTTTAACTGTGTCACAATGCAGAGCGCACGTAAAACAATAGTTTAAGACGCCATTCTTTGGGCTGTACTCACCGATGATTCACTATCTCGGATTAGGAAGTCTCCCTCCGTGCCACGCTCGTTGAGGGCCACTTCCGCTTGGTGCCGCGTCACCTTACCGTAGTACCACAGCTTGCCGGCGAAGCGTCCGCTCGTCGAGGGCTGGACGTAGTCGCAGTCGGGCGTGGGAGGGCCCACACTGGGCGCCTCCGCCAGCACCGTCACGTAGTTCTTGGGCACCAGGCCGACCTGGCCGTCCCCCTTGCGGCACTTCCACCACTCGGGGTCGTTCTCGGGCTTCTCCACGACCTCCATCAGCTCGCCCTTCTCGAAGCGCAGCTCCTCCTCGTTGGTGGAGCTGAAGGGGTAGAGGGCCTGCACCGTGTGCAGGACGCCGCGGCCGCCGTTGCCGTTGGACGCGTAGCCGCCGGTGGAGGCGCCGTGCACGGCGGCGGCCAGCTTCTCCGGTAGCGACGAGGCGGGCTCGCCCGACCCCAGCGTGGCGGTGCCGTCCATGTCCTCCGTCACGTAGTTGGAGGGGAACCAGCCGGAGTGGCCCGCGTAGCTGCCGCGCCACCAGCCGTCGCTGCACTTCTCCATGACGATGACCCGCGTGCCCTTGACCAGCGACAGCTCGTCCTCGCGCTCCGCCGCGTAGCTGAACTTGACGAGCGCCGGCAGGTTCAGGTCGTACAGCCGCTCGCCGTTGTCGGCGTACTGGTCGGCGTCCGCGTTGGAGGCCGTGTCCCTCATGCCGGCTTTCCGCTTCACCTTCCCGATCCCTGCAGGCACAGGGAACAACAGGGAAGAGTCTCAGTCCAGATGTGCAGAAACAATGACCCCACATGCCCTAGTTTTTCAGGGGACTGTGCGTGTGTGTGCGTGTGTGTGTCTGTGTGTCTGTGTGTCTGTGTGTCTGTGTGTCTGTGTGTCTGTGTGTCTGTGTGTCTGTGTGTCTGTGTGTCTGTGTGTCTGTGTGTCTGTGTGTCTGTGTGTCTGTGTGTCTGTGTGTGTGTGTGTGTGTGTGTGTGTGTGTGTGTGTGTGTGTGTGTCTGTGTCTGTGTGTGTGTCTGTGTCTGTGTCTGTGTCTGTGTCTGTGTCTGTGTGTGTGTCTGTGTGTGTGTGTGTGTATATGTGTGTGTGTGTGTAACCTGTGTGTGTGGGTGGAGCAAAAAGATTTACAGTAAACACCCAGACAATACAGTTAAGAGCTCAGGTCAAATAACCTTACGATTGACTGGCAAAAAGGATCTGAAAACAATCTCTTCCCAACAAAACATCTCTTCCCAACACTTAACCCAGCTCCAAGACCATTAGTTAATAAAGGTGTACTATGGTATACAATATGTTGCTATTGGTTTGTAAGCAGAGGAGATGATAAGGTGTTCTTATGGACAGGCTTTAGTGGGGTACAGTAAGAGAGTGAATGTGTGCTAGCAGGTCCACACAGCTCATGACTGCACACAGTGTGATCCTCCTCCTGCTCCACACACACACTTCAGCTTGGCTCAAGCCCATCTGGGTCACACACCGACGGGAAGTGCAACAAGCTTCTACTGGAAACAGCCGCCATCAGAAGACAAAAGCCACCACAACACAAAAAAAAATGCACCTTTGCTTTGGAAAGTAATAGCTGCCAATAATAAAACTGAAGAAGAAGAGAGGGGGGGGAATACCAGACTTTTGAAGTGCAACTTGGAAGTGTTGTTTTAGGGTATTCACTGGATGAAGCCCCTGAGAAAAAGATTCTGTGGTTTGGGACAGGCACAAACAGGCTGCTTGTGAGGAGGCATGACTTGTCCAAACACATGCTTTGGCACAGTGGAGCTCATCTAGCATGCACTGCACACATATACAGTACACGCGTACCTAGCGGTCTCACTCTACCCAATGTCTGTGAGGCATTCCAGTCATCCTAACATTGGCACCCGGGGCCACCGCTGTCATGGTGACGTACGTTATACTAACTGCACACACACATATACACACAAAAAAAAACACAGACGCTCACACACTGACATGGAAAGAAGGGGCCTGTGATAAGATCGGTAGTGTGGGGGATCTGCACTGGAGAGGGGTAAAACAGCAGTTAACACCTGTCAGTCCCACACTGCACGGCTGGCAGAAACTAAAAAATGCTGGCTTAGAGAAGGGGCCTCCTCCCACACACACACCAGGCTGGCTGCAAACTGCTGAGGTTCTGAGAAGAACAACGAGCTACCGCAGAACAGAACTAATCCACATATCAATGTTCTTACAGAAAACAGCCTTGTGGAAATCCAGAGCAAGTTTTGCAGCAGTCTAGTTCATAACGACACGACACGACTCACTAACCTACTCATGGCATCCTCATACTACAGTATAGGCTAGAGGCTACATATTCTGCTACGCTTTTGAGAGCAGCAGCACAAACCCAGCGATCTGCAATGACTAGGACTGGTGACATCATCCCAGCTGCCGTCATCCTCCGCAGGGGGAAGGAGAAGGCGAAGTCAACAGGGATGGGTCTTCTGGCACTCTCCAGGATTCCACCCTGCTGCACTACATCACCGTCAGGGCCCACAGCGGCGGGCTCAGCCCAGCCCGGCCCGGCCGCACGGATTACTACGGCAGGAAAAAAAACCCTGACCCACGTCTGGCCTCCTTGCCATGTTGCTGGGTTTGGCAGGCAGCTGGGGTGGGGAGTAATGGTGTTACAGCAAAGGAATGTCCACTTGGCAGCCAGCGCGTGCACTCAAAAGCCCCCAACAATATCAGAGCGTGATCACTCCTCTACATCAAAACAAACCAAGCAGACAACCTAAAGCATAAAACGTGCACGAGGCACTACAAACAGACGACTCGTAGATGTGGCTCTAGGTTATTAAGACAGCTGAGAAACTGTGATTAGCTGCTGTGTGATTATGTTGGGAATTACTCCTTTCCCTTGTGCACCACTGCAAGGGAGGAATGAAAAGACCTTTAAAGAGAAACTATGCAGGTTTGGCGATTTCTTTTTGGCGTGTTCTCGTTTTACGCTTGCAGGTTTCTCTGCAAAGCTTCCCCTACAGCTTCAGCGTGTATATTGTACAACACTCCTCAATAGGTCAGTCTGCCTTTTCATGAGCATGATCGCGGGGCTGGGACACTTTCTGTTTGTCAGTGCACCGGCCCTCCGGCCCAAAGTTGCAAAGGTGTTTTTTTTTCTGCAAGCAGACGCTAGGTAGAAGCGAAACGGCCACCATTCAACCCGAAAAAAGACATATAACCATTCCAATGACTCCGTTCAGTTAAGGTGAATTAAAGGAATAGTTTGGAATTTTGGACATAGGACCTCATTTCCAACTTAGTCAGGGTGATATAGGTCGGTGGAGACCATTTTCAGTGAATTTCTGCCCTTCCTTAAAGGGATAGTTCGGGTTTTAAGACACGAAGTTATATGGGTTCCCCGTCAGCAACGTTGTGCATCAGCACTGACTTACCCCGCAACAGCGTCCTGTGAGCCGAGATCCAGCCGGTTTTTGATGGTGAAGAAAGTAGTCCGGCAAGTTTCTGGGGTCACGAAAGTAAAGCGTTTTTCTTCTCAAAACCATATGCGTTCAAAAGAGTGATATATTTGCACCACAAAAACGTTGTCCAGGAAAAATTCAAACCTCGTTATCACTTACTTATTTTTCGCGATTCCTATCACTGCGCGCTACTGACAGCTGGACAACGTTTTTGTGGTGCAAATATATCACTCTGTTGAACGCATATGGTTTTGAGAAGAAAAACACTTTACTTTCGTGACCCCAGAAACCTGCTGAAGAAAATAGTCCGGCATCAAAAACGATCAAAAACCGGCTGGATCTCGGCTCACAGGACGCTGTCGGGGGGTAAGTCAGTGCTGATGCACAACGTTGCTGACAGGGAACCCATATAACTTCGTGTCTTAAAACCCGAACTATCCCTTTAAGTTGCAGCATTCATCTGGTGCTAATCTGGTTCCGAGATAACGCAAGTCAACGGTAACATCCATTCTGCCACTGAAAACAGTTTTAATCCACTCCACAGAACATCCGAAACAAATAAATTATATCGTCAGACTATCGATGCACATGTCTGTGTTGATAGAACAATGTTAGAAATAAAACTTAACCTTGCATCGCATTGTAATAGCCTATACTTTGTTCCCTGGCTGTAGCGGATTGATATTGAGAAACTTGTCCCTCAAAATGTAATAAATCATTGAGTTGCAAGGTTAGTTTTATTTCTAAAATTGTTCTACCAACACAGACATGTACATCGATAGTCTGACGTTTTAATTTACTTGTCTCGGGTGTGCTGTGGAGTGAGTAAGACTGTTTTGGATGTTACCATTGAAATGCGTTGAACCAGCTTAGCAAAGGGGAACGCTGCAACTTAAGGAAGGGGTTAAACGCGATAAAAACTGTCTCCACCGACCTATATCACCTCGGCAAAGTTGGAAATGAGGTCCTATGTCCAAAATTCCGAACTATTCCTTTAAGCTTAAAAAAGAAAAACCTGCACAGTTCCCCCTTTAAGGTCAGTTTTGGCCATTACTTTTCTTTAGATGCAAATGCAGATCTACAAAGACAGGCTTGTGACAGGGAAAAAAAATCCTTAGTGTTAAAGCAGCTATCCACTGAAGGTTTCAACTGTTATACTGCCAATTTCACTTCAATAAGCACAAAACTCCAGCACTGTCCCTGCAGGTTTCTGATAAAGCTTTGCTCCTTATCAAGCTTTCCATCAAGCAAGAGAATTTACTTAAGAGAAGTTCCTGCTGTGTTGAAATGCCTGTTTTGCATTACAAACACGGGCAATCTGTGACTGATATATTTGCCTCTATGTTTCCTTTTTGATGGCCGATTGAAGGCACGGAGAGATTTGCAAGGGGCATCAGTCTCACACAAACAGCCATATCATATCTTAAACTCACGTATACCTTTTAAGTAGGTCAGGTGCAGAATCACTGAACACAAACGCGGTTGGTGAGTGTATGTCTACGTGTCTGCCCAGAAGATATATTTGAAAGAGCATTTGACAGGATAAGTGGAGGGTATATGTCTACTCACAAACTATGCTGTAGGAGTAACTACACACTAACAAACTAAAACATACTAAAAGACAGGTATGAAGTAAAAGCAGACATGAGAAATCAGATGAGTCATGAAATGATGTGTCATGGCTTGCAGTTGCAACACAGGGAGGAGAGACGAATAGGGAGCCTTCTCAGCAGGCATGGCTTCATCAAGGTCCTCTCAAAGCATGCTCAACTTAGCCCTGCCTTTAGTACCATGTGTGTCACCTTCTGCAATATACTCTTTTTCAACACGTTTTCTACTTCTTTTTTCTTTGCACACTTCTTACTTGTTACGTAGCTTTATACTATACCAAGGGAGAGATAGTAGAGCGAGAATCTTGAAGGTTTGCTCTGTTTCTTGTAAGCAATTACACCACTGTTATTTGTAAGTCTGTAAATGAGAACTTACTGAGTGCACACAAGTACTCATTCCGATACCCCAATACTCTCGCTCACACACACTGTATCTGCATGTATGTATGTGTGTGTGTGAGAGTGTGTGTGAGAGAGAGAGAGAGAGAGAGAGAGAGAGAGAGAGAGAGAGCGAGAGGAAGAGAGAGAAAGAGAGAGAGAGAGATAAAACCTAGGACATGTTACAAAATTCCATATTATTTTTTATATTTTTATATTTTGATTCTCTATGTTTCTCTGCAGTATGCTCTATGCTTTTGCAACGCTATTTCATTTGAAATGGTCATGCTACAGTATGTAGTAGCATATTGACTTAAACTGAATTGACTTGATATTCACTAATATGCACATACATACAGATGTGTGTGCAAGGGAATATTTCTGTATTTTATCTTTTCCCTTTCTTTTGCTTTTTCATGTCATGATACAAATGCATCACCTAAAGATCCCTAGTGGTCCTTATGGCCAGAATTTCTTCAAGCTATTCGGAAATGAGTGTAGCAGAGGAAATGATATCTTAACATTAATTTGGACAGATGGAGAGAGCAGAGAGAAACAGACTTAATTTAACAGAGTCTTAACTTATAGAGCCATATATATATATATATATATATATATATATATATATATATATATATATATATGTATATATGTCTATGTATAGAGCCCTCTCCTCATACTGGCTCCTCACCGTCGGGTCCCTGTTGACCTCTCTAAAGAAAGACTCTCTCCAGAAGACTTCCATCACCTGTCCATCATCGTCTTTATCTGACCCCTTCTGTATGATATCAAGCCACTTCTTTCAATTTCTTTTGACAGCATTCTTCAAGCAGGAGGCTGAGATGCCTCACATGACGAGAATGCTTAAGCTAGGTTAAACCTCCACGTTATACATTGAGTAGTCAACGATAGTTTAGACAGCTGATTGTTGACATATGTTTAGGTCAGATTCAGGGTGACTTGCAATACCTAGATAGAGTGGAGTCACTGACAAATAAGGCTTTTAAAAATGGACAGAATTGTTTTTTTTGGTTTTTTAAAAGTTGGAAGACTGTGTTCAAATAAGTCTTGATGTCTGCAACATGCACAGGGGTATTAATACTTTACTTAGACTGTAATTGCAATTTCACCTCCCAAAGAATGTCAGGCGGCACAACCAAACGTTTCTAAAATAAATAAATCAATCAATAATAATCATAAATCATAATAATAACAACAATAAGTGTTGTTTTTGTAAGTATAACAGAGTGTCTACAGTGCTTAAGACATTATTATTTTGTAGTTGGCCTTGGTATTAAAAAAGTAACTTATGGATACTTTATTATGTACTTTATCTATTCGCATAAAATATGAATAAATACTTCACAAATTAAAAAAGTATATTGTTTAATAGAATAATTAGGTACAACACGTTTCAACCATTTGTTCACTTGAATCTACTATGTCTGGGTTTAAATTAGTATTTTACGTGGTTGCACCACCTGATGATGCACATAACCATTGCAAATTTACCAGAATGTTAAGCCCAGAAGTTAGAACAGAAACAAGATGTCTAAAGTTTCAAGCTAGCTTCATGAGCGAAAGGGAATCTCAGAAAAAAGTTCCAATACACCCCACCATTAAAGTCTCTTGTCAACTCTTAGTCTGATCATTTTCACAAACACTAAGCTTCACTATTCTTACAACACACAACATACACAGGCACACTCCCAGTAGGCTTTTAAACCAGACAGCTATACTCGTCTACCATCAAACAGACTTCAGGACAGGTCACCATACCATAGATATGAAGGTGAACACTTTCAGGCCTCCTGCTTTAACCTGGTGTGATTAGCATATGAAATCTTTGGTTCAATGGGGTTAATTGCCCTTGTTGTTCGCAGTTCAGTTGTTCAGTTTTAAAACGGTTTTAAAAAAAAAACCTCACATCTACACATGTGTAGGCCTTATTTGCCAAGAACGCTTACACAAACAAGAAATTTGGATTTGATTTTGGCTGTTCCGAGACAGGGACGAGGGTCTGCAGTGGCCCCAAGTGCTCTTGTTTGGTTAGAGATGGGATTTGTAAAGCAAAGTGGGAGCCAAGTGCAGGGCTGGAGTCCTCTCCTCAGGCACTCAGGGAACCTTCTGCAGAATTCCAGCGCTCCTGACACATTTACAACCACTGGAGCCACTTCAAAAAGGGCCACTATCACTTCCTCTTATGCAACGCTCTCTGGCTCACAGGCCCTGAACTCTGGCCCTTAAATCAGACAAAGACAAAAAAGACGGGAAATGGCAGGGCAGAAGCAAGCAACAAAGAGGGACATTTGCAAAAGAAATATCAATATATGTTCCAAAAAAACGTCTATTACAAATGTTACCCATCGAGGAGAACAAAAGAGCACACGCCACGGGATTGGTTGTAAGGGAGACGTACTGTACCAATGAAAGAAACCGGGGTGACGAACAAATGACACAAGGAGAAGGACAGACGTACACAGCATGGGTTGGCTGCTCTATCCAAAAGCCCCAGCTTCCTGCCTTGGGGTGGGAGAAAAAAGCTGTCTCAAATTAAACTACTTCCGCTAACTCCGGAGGGCGAAAATAAAACACAGCAGAAGGGACAGAGGAAGAGAGACAGAGAGGCAAAAAGACAGAGAGGGAGAGACCAACATTCCCAATTTACACATCACTGTGCTTTGATAACTCTTGGGTCAACACTTTTGGAACATCTTTTCACTTTAAAGCTTTCTGCTCAGTCTTTATCCATCTCTCTAGATTACTCAATTACAATTTCCAAATTACAATTACAATTCTCTACATGATTCAGTTACAATTCAAACAGTAATGATTTGTTTACTAAACCATCCTAGATGCATCAAACTGTTGTCCTTAATGCTTTTTTAAACAGTAGGTTATTAAAGCTACTGTGTGTTTTCATTCAGTGACGCAACAACAACACAGTTAGATCAACAAGTGTTTAAAATATGATCAAAGTAATATGTAAAAGTACCTGGCTAGCATTACACCTGAGCACAATATCTCATATGTCAAGCCAAGGATATACTGAGATCTTACTGAAAAATTGGTTCAATACGATTTTGACTATTTCCTCATATTTGTTTGTATTCAAGTCCAAAGAAATCGCCTTCCTCTCGTCCCAGTCCAAGTCTAATTTATGTTCTAGGCCTATTTGAGATGCTCTTTCCCCCCTCACTACACTGACCTTTATTTGTCTGAAATAGCCAGCTCTTGAGAAAACTTGGCTGACTTAACAGCCTGTAAAATGTGTTTGTGATTGTGATCAAATCAAGGCCTACTAGCACAACATGACGACTTTTGCTTTGCTAGTGTCTCGCCTGTAACAGGACTGATTTCTTAGATTACTATTGACAATATTTTACTTCTTATTCCTGTCAGGGTATTGCCTGACAACGAAAATATGATAATGATCACAGCACTAATATATAGCGATTCCGGTTTGTTTACATTCAAGTGTACTTGGCTAGTGTTAAGAGCTTAAAGGAATGTGCATCCCCCACACACAATGTGGCACTGCCAGTGACATCTACTTTTCTTTCTTCATCATTACAATTGCATGGCACTTTTAACACTTATTTAAACTTCCTACATCAAAAGTAGATTCTTAGGCATTAGAGTGTTGATGTATTAATACCACAATGGAGACCTCGAGCCCTATAGGAGCAGCCAGCATAACTCAATGGGGATGGTGATTAGACAATAATGTCCAGCGTAGTAGACTTTTTTTTTTTTAAAGGGTGTCTGCACAGCGGTGAAGGATTCATCTCTCTGTGGAAGCTCCTCCACACTGAAAACGTTCGTCTGATAACCAGCCAAGCACTCGTCAATCTTAGCACACACTTTAAAAAAATGACACAATGCCTGCAGTGTTCAACAGGGAAAAGTAGTGTTCTCCTGCCGGGCTGCCGGCTGCTGGAGGAACCATGGGGACTTGCCTGTGTTCCAGACTTTACAGATCACCAAGAAAAGACAAAAAAAAACTTCAACTTCTTCAAAGACAACTACTTTGTTAAAATAACCTGGAGTATTTTAGTCACAACTAAAATACATTCCTAATGTTGCAATTTAGTGAGGACAGGCGTATTAGCAGCAGCTTGTGACTGAAATGAACCATTTCCATGGTCATGCTGGCTCACTGAGGGGGAAAAAAAGCATTTTGGTCTTGAGGAAATTACACTTTTCTATATGCACAGTGTGTGGAGAAAGGTTTTCACACAGAATTGGATTGTTATGCATATTCTGTGTTTGAGAGTGTGTATTAGTGCGTAGATGAGTGCGTAAGAGTGTGTGAGTGTGAGTGTGAGTGTAAGTGTGTGTGTGTGTGTGTGTGTGTGTGTGTGTGTGAGAGAGCGCGAGAGAGAGAGAGAGAGACTGTGCAATTACAGGCTTCGACAGCAAGCTCTCAGAAGTGCTACCCGCCCTGTTTTTGCAGACACCCCGAGCAGACGCTTTACAAAGCTGCGAGGACAGTTTTTTTCTTTTTTTTTTTCTATTCCACAGCCAACTTCCTCACAATCCATTAAATCCTGAATTCTCAATTCTCTATTACAGGTTGTGAACATTGGAAAACAAACACTTTGTTAACACAGAGAAAAGCTCTCAAAACCACTTCAGGAAATGTCCACCCAGCCCTGATTCAGACATGGAAACGAAAGGCAGAGGCAGAGAGATGAAGAATAGACAGTCAAATCTTTCACCAGTCTTTGAAAAACAGAACAGAAAGAGTGTTTCCTCGCCGTGTGCTACAAAACAATACAAAACAGAAAAGTGAAGGACTCACGGAAGAAGTGCTTAAAGAGGTTAGCCATATCCATTTTCGCCTCCCCACCGGCGAGTCCCAACTTCCCTCTGCTGAGCTGCTATTCCATGTGAAACACCCACAACCCGGAGAGAGGAATCTCTCTGCCTTCCAACTCCACAGCTCCCAACACATGTGACCAGACTTGACCAATGAAGAGGCTACTTTCCACACTCAGCCCCCCTCACTCACCCCTCCACTCATGTACACACACACACACACATACACACACACACACACACTTCAGGTTCCAAACGAGAGGAAACGGTCCCATACCACCCAATGATTCACCACCACCGCTTTTGAAAAGAGAGGAAATGAGACTTTTATTTTAGATAGTTCTCCTTGCCCCATCCAGTTACACATTTTTTTGAGGGGGGAAAAAAATTGACTTACGTCATGTGTTGCGCCGTATAGCGGCAAGCTCAAAACGCATCCACCGAACCCCCCCCCCACACACGATCCCCCAGGCTAAGCACCCCTCTGCATGCAGTCATGAGGAGACCGTCATCAGCCCCTCCGCTCCCCCAGGGCTCTGCTAGCATGCTGGAGGCGCTCGCTAGTGAGATCATGACACTGTTGGGCCGCCTCAGCCTGCATTCCTAACGCTCATGTCTCATCAGGGCAGGGCTGTAACGTTTATCTGCACAGGATTTCATCTGCTTCATGCTACAATGCCGAGGACTGCTGATGCGTACCGTAGTCTTACGTTGATGCCAGCTACATTATGACACAGTCTGAAATACATAAACCAAATATTTATTAAAGTTTGAATGTTTCGGTACAAGTGAGAGAGAACGGATATATATCCCTAACATATGCTTTCTTTTAAAACAGGAGCAACAATCAGTTGGCCACACTAACTAGCCTACACCGTACAGTACAATCTGCCCTCAATATGACCCACCTTTCTTGTAAAGTTTTCAGGCCGTCACCATACCATGGTCCATATTTGTATTATTGCCACAAATCAGCAAATAATGGTCTAGACATTTATTTGCTCAAAAACTGAATGTCACCAGGCTATCCT
This sequence comes from Sardina pilchardus, assembly GCF_963854185.1. Classification (NCBI taxonomy): domain Eukaryota; kingdom Metazoa; phylum Chordata; class Actinopteri; order Clupeiformes; family Clupeidae; genus Sardina; species Sardina pilchardus. Next base: position 5,812,935 of record NC_085012.1, read on the forward strand.
ACAAACCAAAGCCTTTACACTGAGCATAGTTGCCTAGGCTGAATGCCAATGCTGAAGATTACAGTCCTAAAGTATAAAAACTCACACACTGGGTAGCTTTCTGAAACTGTCCTAAATAAAACACAGATCAGAGGATATTAGACCAGGGGTGGCTAACCAGTCCAACACGAAGAGCCAAAAAATAATTCCATACAACTCAAGAGCCGCACAACAAAACTAGAAAAGCACTCAAAGAGCGCAAACCTCCGCCAAGCGAACACAAAACCACCTCTTGCATCCACACGGTGATACGGATCACTCCCATTTTTAATCATTTTTTTTAATCTATTTAATCGTTTCTTCCTTGGGACATTTCAGACCTTCCCTGAAAATTTCATTGAAATCCATCCATAACTTTTTGAGTTGTCTTGCAAACAAACAGACAGACAAACAAACAAACCAACAAACAAGCAGACAGACCAACAAACCCGATGAAAACATAACCTCCTTGGTGGAGGTAAACAAGACCCACTTTTGCCAAGTGTCTCACTTTTGTTCATTTAAAAGTTAGACACTTGGAAAGATGCTATAAATGATCATTTTCAGAAATGAGTAGCGAGCAACAAATATATGTTGTGTTATTCTGGTTACGTTGACATATCAACCAGAAGTTATGCTACAAAAAGATAAATCCTCCTTTTGAATGTCCCGCGGTCCTTCTTCTAACTACGCTAGCTTTAGGCCTTCTTGATTGAAACAGTAGCGCTAAACCGGGCTCCTGGCTAAAGAAGCCAACGCGTCTGCTTCTTTTTGAGCTAGATTCCTATCCATAGCATGACAGTAAATTATTTTAATTTAAACATTGCAGTCTAACTATCAAATTATGAAAGGCATTTTGATTTACCAGAAATATAGGCTACTTCAAAGAAAAAAAAAAAACTGTGAAGCCCAAGTAGAAGTGAGAACATCAGTTGAGCAGCTACGAGTCGCGTGAGAGGAGGCAAAGAGCCACACGCAGCTCGTGAGCGGCGGGTAGGCCACCCCTGTTTTAGACGAAAAGCCATATACAGTAATAGGGTGCTTTATTTGTGCACATTTTGTGATTTCTCTGCTGCTTATAATGGCTTATAGCATACTAAATAAGATACCAAGGACATATAACCAGGGGTTAGTTATTTTAATAATTCAGTCTGACATCATTTTTAGGCTTCATAATGATTACTGTGGTCAAACACATAATAGGCATTGTTATGGCAACCTAGTTAACCAACTGTAGAAAATTAGCTTGTTAAAGTACTTTTACAAGTCTCTCTCTCTCTCACACACACACACACACACACACACATACTGGCATGCTACTCATAATGAAACCTGGTCACTTCATGCACAGTCCGCAACTGAATTTCCTGAGCCCCATTTCTGCGATTTTCAGCTCTCAGTTCACACATGTGTTTCGCTAGACCCAATTTCTCCTCTACAGACATATGCATTCCCTCAAGCACATTAAAGAAAAGAGAAAACAAGTGAAACGGGCTGCCATTTAAAATGAGTAGTGATAAATGCTTTGATTTTCACACACACACAAACACACACACACACACACACACACACACACACACACACACACACACACACACACAAATCTGGAAAACATAACTGAAAACATAGCTCTTCTGCTATAAAACAGGACATGGCTTCAACCTTGAAATCAGAAGTCAAATGGAAACTTGGTACAATTTTGTGAGTGATCATTACAAAATGTCCAAATGAAGAAACCGATGTTTGGCTTAAAGCTATGTCTAGGCTACATAATACTAAATTGCAAGGCCACATTGTAATGGCAGTCCATTGGTAAAAGACCTACATAAATAGTAATAATTTGACCAAGTAAAATTAACTATTAAGTAAAATTGCTATAACACAGGCCATAGCAACAACTAAGCCCCTGCAGCCCTTTGAATACAAATCATTTGATTAATAATTGTATCTGCTCAATACTCTATTCCTACAATGTTTCTTGTTCTTCCTCCCCAAGCTGCCCGAATTCAACCACAAGGTGTAAGCAAAACAGACATAATCCTTCGTGTTTCTCTCACTAAATTGGAATCTTTCCTTGCATAAAAATGCTGAACTACCAGACAAACACAGCGGTTTTCTGAAGTTTTTGATCTGACATCAATTTGCACAGCTCCACTCAGACTAGTGCACAGTAAATACATGTTATATAGGAAAAGGTCCTAATTACCTGATGGTGCTACTCTTAAGACAAGAGGAGAGGATCAGTTCACCAGCAAGACGAGAGCAAGATGAGAGTCAGTTTGCGAACTAACGTACGTGCTATACATCTGTATGTGCACAAGTGTGTGTACGCCGAAGTAAGCAACATGAGAAAAAAAAAAAAGAGAGCATGCTGCAGAGTAGCAAATCTTCCTGTCTGGTCTCTGCTTGTGGTTAATCGAGCAAAAGTGAGAGAATACGATTAGAGAGTAACTGCGAGTGATTCACCATGACAATAGCCTATTATGACCGTGGCCTCATTTCAGTCACTTCTGAAGAGATGTGGTGCGCAATAAATATGGATTCATATTTATTTGGATATTATCTAAAATACACTTAACAATAGTTAGAAATGCAAGTCGAGAGGAATATTACAGTAATTTCCTGCATTCTGTATAAGTCGCATTGTGTATAAGCCACAGGACAGTGCTGAGTGCAAGTTAAAAGAAAGAAAACCATATTAACACCATAATAACTGCCCCCCTGTGTTAACCTCATAGCGGAAGAAATTTTGCAAAATCAATGTATAAGCCGCGGCTAATAGTCGAGAAATTACGGTAAGCAGGCGACAGGAATATGGTATCAAAAATTCTTTCCTTTGAAAGGTGTATAGAAAGCGAAGGGGAAAAACGCATCCCTACCTAGTGTGTCTTTGAGGTTTTTGACGATCGAGGCTTTTCTTGCACTGTTTTTCCTCTCCACGTAGTTGGAGGGCACGAAGCCCGTCTTGCTGTTGGCGTTGCGTACGCGCCACCAGGACTTGGAGTCGTCCAGCAGCCAGAGCCGTTCATTCTTCTTGATGTCCAGCTCCTGGTCCTGCTGGGCCATGTAGTCAAACTTGGCAACAACAATCACCTCTTCCGTCATCTTGGATTGGACTTGATACTATGAAGGAAGAGGAGGCAGACATTTTGACTTGTCAGGCTTCAAGTAGCAAGTGTAATTGTTTCTAGATGAAAGAGAAGGCATCTGGACATGTCTGGCTCGTGACAACCATAACAGGTGATGAACAAGAGATAGACAGAGAACCTAAGGTCATTCTGAATGATTCACCACAGAAAAAAAATGATTGATGAAAAATGACAGGGAACATTAGCCACACATGTGGACAACTGACTAGAAAGTTCTAGATCCTTCACCCATAATCACATCTTAGACACCCAGAGGCCCCTCAAAAACCCTAAGGGTTTTGGGCCAATGAACCTTAGTGAATGTCAGTTAAGACAGGCCTCAGTGGCCATCAGCTTCTGGCTACTGAAGTGCAGAAGCCTACCCCACCTGGCCTGTTAGCGCTCTCTGAAGCCAAAAGGTGAATTTGATACAAGAACTGACAAAACTGATACAACAAATTGATGAACTGATACAACAAAATATCTAAAGCAGTGCAAGTGTTGATGATGTTTTGATGATAACAAAGGCATATTTATTGACATTGTGCACACCTGTAAATGTCACATGACCATTCATCCATACAATTGTGTTTTATGAACAAAACATTTTTTCATTAATGCGCAGACACTGAACTCAGGTGACAAAGCATTACAGTACATATTGTATTCTGTATGACTGCATAATGTTAGATACATTTTATTTGATATGTTAGAATGCTGCATATACGTTATTTAAATAAAAACAGCATAACCTACCTGCACCACATCAAAGCTGGAAGCTTAAGAATCCAGTTGTCCTGGTGAGAACCTGCAAGAAAGAGAATAAAATCACTTATTGTTGTACCACAGCCATTTTACAAGTTCTATAACATCTTCACTGACTGGAAGGGTATCACAGCATTCCATTGTTCCGTATAGGTTTTAAATGGTTACTCGGGGTTGTTGGTTAACGTCACACCTTCTATTTAAAGATTCTGCATGGTTATGGTCCTAGTACACATAGAGTCGATCAGGCTTTATTTTGAAAGCCTGACAAGTCAATGTCTGATATTACAACTGGACTCCTGAATCAAACCCAAACCCATTTCAAGTATGAATCGTCAGTGAGATATTTACTGTACACTGGCTTTTCTTTCTACAGGGGACTGCGTTGGGTTTGTATGTACGGTGAGATACTGACAAACTTGTACCGCTGTGCCATTGAGAGTATCCCGACTGACAGCATTAGAGCATGATACTGTATGGTAACAGCACTGCCCATGACAACAAAGCCTTTGTTTCCAGCCATCACATTTATCAACAAACGTTTATTCCTACGCTGAAATTGGAGTGATACGAAAGTTTCATGAATCACACGTGAGCCCCGTCGTAAGATGATTTCTGCGCTCAGATCTATGCTGGGTTCTGAACTCCGTTGATAAATAAGAGCCAACGTGTTCAGCTCCTCCTCAGTGTTATTTTTTTCTTTCTAATACTAACCCACTCTTCGGTCTTGTTTATCAAAAAATCAACTATTTCATTGATTGTTCTTTAAAGCTGAGCTGGTTCCTGAACACAAGAATGTTCATTATGGATAAATGTCTATTTATGAGTACATGACAATAAAACTGGAACTACTGATTGATATCAGGACAGGAGAGGTGATGGCCTAGCATGCAACGAGTGGAATACTGCCTGGTTTGACATCGCTTGACATTAGCCAAGCCTGTTTGCCTGGGCCACCAGATGTTATGGACTTCTGCCAACCAACCGCCATCCTGACAAATATCACTGAATCAAGCAAGTAAATAAGCGTTTAGTAGAGGCTAACAATTACATTTTGCCAATAGGTGACAAATGCTTTCCACTCAATTGATTGTCCCTGCTAACATTGTACTGTTTGATGTGAAAAAATCTGAGCCAGCCTTCATGCAGAATGAAACACTGAAACTGAAGTTGATGCTACTGCAAGACAAAGTAGTAGATTGTGTGAAAAAAGGACAGAAGTCACCCATTTTGTGAAAACTTTCAACTGCCTCACTTGCCACAAGGTAAGTTAACCATCTGATGGGTTTATATTTCCGTATTTTCATTCTGATGTAGTCAAATCTTCAGCTGGACTTCCTTTATGGGGATGTAGCCAGCAATTGTCTATTGTCCACAACATGACTCAGAGGGAATGGCAAAAGGAAAAGGCATAGACAGGGAATGGCTATATAAATAAATACAGAGAAAATATAATAAAATGACAGCAGAAAATGGCTTTTCACCTTATAACTGCCTTGATGGATGATGGTCTTTTTACTACATGGGAAACTAGGCATTGGCTTTTTAATGTCTTTCTTCCCTTTCAGGCAGGGACAAATGCCTTGGGACTGATTCTGAATAAATTGTACCATTCTGAAGTACCGTATTTTCCGGACTATAAGGCGCACTTAAAAGCCTTTCATTTTCTCAAAAAAAGACAGTGCGCCTTATAATCCAGTGCACCTTATATATGGAATAATTCAGGACCTCGAATTGATTTTGTGTGATACACGGCGCTCTGTCAAAATGTTATTGTGAAAGTGTTTGATAGAGTTTGACTGACTGACTTATTGGTTTTGTTTCGCTTAATGCGCCTTATAGTCCGGTGCGCTTTATATATGAAAAAAGTTTGAAAATAGACCATTCATTGACAGTGCGCCTTATAATCCGGTGCGCCTTATAGTGCGGAAAATACGGTAATATAACTGTGACCAAAAAGCTAAGGCTAAGCTATAGTTAGCCATAGGTCACAAAGCTTTAGCCCCTTCACCCTTCTATTTCTCAAAAAAAAAAAAAAAATTACTAAAGCAAATGATTTAGCCTGAAAGACATATTAGCAGTACAGTATTCCATGTAGCAGCTTACAACATAGACGTTCAGCAGACCTATAACATAGCAAGGCGCCTCACACATAGAGCGCCTCTCCCTTTCCCTCAGATCTCAGATCAAACACGCCATCGCTAGTACCATGTGAGCAGCAGATGATACAGCCTGCAATCAAAGTAAGGGGCAATTGGGACAACGATATGCAGAAAACTGGGTTCCAACCAACACTTGATCTGCAGAGGAAAACGTTGAAGTAGAGGGTGGAGAGGAGAGAAGGAGCAAGCAGTCAAAGAATACATCAAAAAATCCAAACCGGGTCGAGTGTGAATGTAACGTGAGAATTAGCCATTACAAGGTTCATAAATTATTCTGTCAAATATCAGATGAAGCAGAGACAACCAGCTGCTCTGCCTAGCTATGATACTATGCCCACATACCCTTTTCAACCCACATAAAATAACAACAACATCACAAGATATCTCCCTGCAAACCTGCACTGATACTCTGTAATCTATTCTATCCTGAAGCTCCTCTCAACAGAGTGAGCATTCAGGAGGCTCCAGGCACCAGCACCACCCTCTCCACAGTGGACTCAATAAAACCAATGAGAGTAGAGTAGAGCAGACCGACCGACCCTGGTAAATTCTCCCTCTTCCAATCCAACTTAACGTGACATTTTACCATCAAGCACTATAACAATTAAGGAATATCTGTCTGTCTGTCTGTCTGTGTCATGTATGATACAGAGTTCCATGAGAGGCCCATGACTCAAATTGAAGGGAGTAGGCCTATTGGGGATACGCTGAAATGCCCTACTCCCATTTCTTAAGAGGAATTTCTATATGGACTGCATAAGACTGGTTTGTAGAGAACTATTGTAGATAGGCATATTGAGAAAAAAACTGGCCATTGACATTGGAACTTATAAAGACAGCAGGGATACTTCTAAAGACAAGGATGCTCTGCAACATACACGTGTACGTTTGATGTGCTCGTCACCTCCAACTAGTATAGTAGCTCACAAACTCTATAATACCACATGTATGACATCAAGGTTAAGGTGTGCGCTAATGTGGTCTGCGTGCGGAAGACTGAGTGTTTGTTGACTGGGCGACGAGTTCCCAACAGATGTGAGAGGTGAGAGCCGGGCTTGGTGGCAGATGCTACTGGTTGGTTTCCATGGTTTCCATGGCCAAGAGTGAAAATGACACCAGGTTCAAGGATTTAAAGAACAGAGAGGTCAGGTGGTCAAAGACAGCACAGACAGGGATATTACTTTCTAAGCTCATATTTCACTTCACAGATCCAATGTATACCGACAGACAGACAGACAATTCAGGCCTTCTAAGAAAAAGACGACTTCCGAAACAATGACTGAGGGCTGTAACTTAGCTATGACAAGAGTCTCTCCTAATTTTAGCAAGTCTGGGGGAGGGAGTGAGACGGAAAACATTTCAACAGTGAGAGAAAGGGGAAGGAGAAAAAAAAAAAAAAGGAGAGAGAGAACGAGCTGGAGTTCTCTCTCCCTTGTGCTAAGCTCCTCCCTTCCTCCCCACTCAACTGCCCTAGAAAACCTCTCACTGGTATTTAGAGATGCCAACCGCTCTACAGCAGCTTGTCCTGAGGAAACAGGAAGGACCCTGGTCCCTGCACCATTTCAATTAACCACACCAGCCACCAGGCCTGCATTTGTAGCACTGCAGACAGACTAGCTGCTACTGCCCACTAGCGCGCTCTTCAAGGCCTTCTGCCTGAATGCCAACAACCTGAGCGATAACAGTGCATTAAATAGCCTAGTCTTCACATCCGCTGAAATATCCATAATAGTCTACCGAGAAGATAACGGATTTCCGTGTTCTCAGCCACACACACCAACAGTTTGGCTGGCTTCGAGCCCCACTTAGTTTAACGGCACCCTATGAAACTTCTCGTCCCGCAGAGGTGCTGGGCAAACGCAGAGCGAGCTGTCGAAAGACGCTCTATTATATTTGCTTGGCCGTTTTAGCAAGCCAAGGAACAAAAGTAGGTTACGCGTGTTTACTGGGAAAACTGATACACCACTCTCAGTGGATCCTCTGGAAGGAATCTGCCTTCTCACACACACCACACCACGGCAACAAGCAGTCTGGCTGACAGGAAGGCCTACCTTATCTGAGCGCTGCTCGCACTCCCCAGTCAGGCCCCAGCTGTGGGCCAGGAGGTCATCCAGTGACATGATCACTCCTCTCCTTACACTCCCTCACAGATAGCTCCATTCCTCTCCCTCTCCAAGAGTCTCCTTCGTCCCAAAACAAACACAACTCACCGATCCCAGCCTATATTGACAGATACACGCATCGTCTAAGACTTGGCGTCATCATCAACGCCTCCAGCAGCCACTGAGGAAACCTGCTTGTTTCTACCACACCTCAGAGGAAGTGAGTAAGAAAGCAGCCTGCATAGCAACCTCACACACACACACACACACACACACACACACACACCATGACAATTAAGTGCATTCACACTTCAGTCTTGTGTCATAACCGACACAGTGCCTTGCAAGAAAACCACACTCTGAGATGCGAGTGCAGAGATCGTGGGACACAAAGACACGGTGTGCAAACTAAGATAAGTTCACCTTCCCCACATCCTTTATCACTGCAGCACCCCGGCCTCGTGTCACAGCAACAACCGTGTCATGATGACAGCCCATGCCAGGGTGAACCCACGCTGAAGATCAGAGAGATGAGATTTTAGCGAGGAGCCAGAAGATTACTTCAACCAGTCACCCTCTAGCTCTGCAGAGGGCCCATGACAGATCGCTGATTAATGACCTCTAATGGGGTTTCGAATGATGCGAAAATTACAGGGACATTGTGCCCCAGTCCTTCATTTGTTGAGATAATGTCAAAGTTTTTTGTTTCCACTCAAACCTCATTTGACGACAAGGTTGCAGCAGTTGTTGTGGTGTCTGGGTCTGGTCTGAGACAACAGGAGCATGCAGGCATGCTGTTGCAGTCATATGCCTGACCGGTCTCTTAACAGACAGCCAGTGATCGAAAAGAAGGCGATACCCCTTTTAGCAGGGCAATACCACTGGCCTACACACACAAACCAGTGCATATACACACACACACACACACTCAGAAACCTAATCCCTTTCCGAGCCTGTTCAAATAACAGGGCTGTGGAGCCTTCTGGAATGTGCTCTGCGTATGTGTGTGTAGTTCCTAATGCTCTGCAGTCTTACAAAGCACACCCCAAAGGCAAGTATTTAATGTGACAGATTTAAACTATATTTGCATTTTTCAAGAGAATTTAGGAGAGCAAGATGATTGACAAGCCTGACAAATTACAGTAGACCTACATCACAACAGTGGCATATTCTGGCCCTTTATGCTCTTTATTATTCTTTCAGATTCAAACATAGAGATTGCACTGATAATCACATTTCAACAATGTCCTTGCTTTCAACAAACATCTATGTGATGTCTACAGTATGTAATGACAGGATCCTAACATCCTCGTGCACTTCACTAAGAGGAAAATATAGCCTGCTGTTAAACCAGTTGACCAAAAGTCATCTTGTACCCTACACAAGTTTTCAGCTAGGCTGCGTCTCATTTGACATTGTTATTTGTACACGTAACTATACAAATTACAGCATGTAAATAGGAAAATGTTGGAATTCTTTTGTCACTATTGGGAGCTGTAGGCTAATTGGAGCCAGCCACTTCAAGGCAATGTGCTAAGCTAGGCTAGCAGTGATGGATGCATCAGAGTTACTGCACGAAGAGACAAGAAGGGTATGTCAACTTATTTGACTCTGGGAGACACTGTGATTAAGCTAATGTTGGCGTGTTCCTTTAAAGTTTTACTGTATGCCCACTGAAGGCCCTACATTAAAGTGCAAAAAGTGTGATATGGAGGGTCGTTACTAGTAGCCGCATAGCATTAAATGAGTATTCTGTCTGCAAACATAATTCTTTATTAATGTTGTGCCAATATTTTAGGTCTCCACAGCATACCTTTTCTTTACTTTCATTTTCATGCAACTATAATGGTAACCTATGGGGGAGGAAGCTAGTAGGTAATAGGAACATAACAATCTATGTAGAAATAAGTAAACGTGTGATCATTAAACTTAAAAACTTTACATATAGTTAAAGTACAATGTTACATATGTACAATATTTATCTATGGGTAAAATATTGCCACTTTGTGTACTAAATGCTCATACAATGAGCTATTTAACCATCTTCACAATCACACCCCATGTTTTATCCTTAATATATGCATGCCCATAGTTTCTGGAGACTTCACATGTTGGCAAAAGATTAAGAGTATCTTGTATTTTAAAGAAAAAACAATGATTGACCCCAAATGTGTACAGAAAAAGTTTACGATCCAAGATGTCACTCTACTTTTTTTCCAAATCTAGAAAATCAATGAGCATATTTTTCCAGGCTGTGAAACTGAAATAACATCAAGGGACATCGGACTTGAGCAGAAATATTTGACAGGCCTTGGTTCGGACACCTACACATGGCACGGACAAGGTTTGTGTAAAATCTAACAACAACCTTATCTGAGCTGACACAGAATGACCAAGTTTCCAAACCTAGGACTGATTGATTTGGGGAACATATCTACCGTAATTGTGATTGAACTAGTGGTGGCAACAAGAATGTGATCACAACCAATTCTGGATGATAATATGGAGTTACATAAATGTTACACTTTTAGGGTACATTTATATATGACCGCCAAACACTAGGCCCACATGAATCCTTGATGCGTAGTTCATGTCTGAATGAAGTAAGAGATCTGTGGTATCCTATAGATAATCTATGACACATGTAATGTTTTAAGAATATATTGTCATGTTCATGCCTGCACTATTGATCAAAACTACACTGTGTTGCAGCAGCAAGAACCTGCGTGTGGTCATGTAGATTTTGTGAATGGACTCGACACACCCCCAATTAACACCTGTCCAATCAAGAGACTCATGTGTAACATAAAGGAAATCCTGAATGACTTGTATGTGAAAATGACCCTGATGAAGGCGTAATGAATAGGTCATCAGATTTTGCAAAATGAAGACGTGTCACCTTGTGTGACCACAAGCCACACCAGTTTACCTAAATTCTGTGAGAATACCTGTCTACTCAGGCAAATTCATACAGTAGGCTACATGGCAATGGTAGTCCAGTTATCCAATTGTTGGTAACTATTGTGTATGACATCAGTGTATTCTCTCCTCTCCTACATTCTTGTCCTGTATGGAAGAGAATCCCAAATAATCCTGAGCTTCTCTCACCTCACAGTTGAACAAGGGAGGGTATAGGGATATCCTCCTGTATGGTATTCAAGCTAATAAAGTTCTCCCTTCAATCCGTGGCATCATAAAAGCAAAGGAACATAGTATTACATCAACACTATGATATACAATAAAGTAAAGCAACACACAAATGTAAGGAAGACCTGACAGAAATGTCACTGAGAATCAAAGTTATAAGCTCCAACCCACAATCGATAGAGTTGAAAGTCATGGCACACACCACAGAGAAAATAGTCCCGGAAAGCAGCTCCGGGATGTATGAAAACTGGAGAGGATCCACACAGAGCTTCATCTCCAGTCAATGTGCTCTGACAGTTTACCTGCTCCAGGGCTCGGACACAAGTCTGACTAAACAAGCCGCTGAGGAACGGAGTTGAGTGGCACACGCTCAAACACGCAGGGGCCGCATGATATTACACGAAGGCATTCCGAGATGCACTGCACTGCACACAAACAAAATGACATCATGCAAAATAAAAAAGAGAAGAGAGCAAGACAGACGTTTGACAAAGGAGAAGGGAAACATCTCAGAACTGGCACACCTGGTTTGCCCTCTTGGCTGAAAGCAGGTCAAACGGAGCACATGCAAAAACACTCGCACAAACCACCTTCTTTCAGTTTCAGTCCCCAAAACAATTGAATACAATCAACAGTAAGACTGAATCCCATTACTCCGCATTCACTCTACTACTCCTACATTCTCACATGTAGGGGTGTTCCTATTTGCTTTGGAATTGAGGGGTAGGGAGGGTGAAGTGCCTGAAGGCTATGAGTTTTATGAGTTTTAAGGGGCAAATATCAAATGCATTGAAAGTCCATAAGTGTTATACCCTGTAGTCTTGTAATATTGAGGAATAATATGCAATGGGATTGTTATAAAACACATTTCAGAATTTGGTGTCAGAGATGCAATGACAGTACAGGTATGTTCTGAAAGGTTAATGCTCAATTCTCCACTTTCACTTATTTGATAGGCCAACAACATGGTGAATTTTTCTGTCGAAACATCCGAGCTTACTGAACATAACAAAAAACATTAACATAAAATTGGATTGTTGTAACAAGCATTTCTGAAAAATCTTTATCCACAATTTCAACATAACTTTGTGTAAACATGGCGTGTGAGTGAGTAGGCTACAGCCATTTAAATATCCGATGCAGGACGGTTGAATAACAGGCTAAGCCAAGAACACATTTTCTGTACTTCTCTGCTCATCTCGCCTATGTTAAAGTTAGACATCAACTTTTCAAAGAAATAAGCTCATTTGTCCTCTACCCCCGTTGCCACAGTTTGACCCTCATACCACTACATGATGAGGGGCTATCAGGTTCTTGAAGGGGTTTCCCCTAATTGTGTAACTCAGTTTGTTTCGAGGGATAAGGGCAGGAGGTAGTGGAAGGGTAGGCATGGACGTTATAAATGGGATTGAGCCTTGAGAAGTTACACCAACCCCCCACCAAATCAAAACAACCCTGAAAATAAAACCCCTATAACCAAGCTAGCCCACACGACCACTGGCCATGTTCTGCACTTAATTGAAAGCAACATGTGGCTGAATAGATTTCTCTCATTTCCTCTTTCGTAGGTAAGACGCAGGCTTTTAGGATAGATAGAAGTCTAGCAGTAAGAGGAACTGGGAAACAGATGAACTACATCAGAAGGCCAAGTATGGAATATAGTACACTAGCCTCTATATGAGGCCAGGTGATAGAATGCAGCAACTTCCAAATGTATGACAAAACCACAATAAACCAATGACATACTGTGGATAATGAAATGTTGGAGCAATTGGAGCTAGACGTACATTTTAGCAACACTTTGGACTACATATATCACCCAGTGACTGTCTGCTGGTGAGACATAGTAATACATACCATTCAGCTTACTACCTTCTGCTACACTGGGAATTCTCCCTCCACTAAGAGCAAATCCTTGTCCTGATATTCATGAATGAACAAACAGCTATGACACAACTTGAATTAAACAAAAACTGCAATAACCAAAGGAAAATGCGCAATAATGTGACTTTGCGAGCAAACACCTTTCTTGTTGCGTACTGAGAGCTGTGAGAATTGTGGTGTGCTCACTCAGACAAATCATTCTCACCATGAAAAAGGAGAAGTGAACACAGACACAAAAACAGGTTTGGACAAGCATAATTCATATCACAATAAGATAGCTGGCATATCAATAAGTAAGTAAGTACTGTAAGTAAGTAAGTAAGTATGTGTGTGTGTGTGTGTGTGTGTGTGTGTGTGTGTGTGTGTGTGTGTGTGTGTGTGTCTATGTGTCAACTCATCACTTAGCTAAATGATGTTCAGTGTAGGTATTACATGGTCCTGATGTAGAATGCCTCCTCCTGTCTGATGCACACTTAGGTGGTGGTGCAGTGACATTAGAGTAGCCAAAGTGTTTTACTTCAATTAACCAAACCACGCTCACCCGCACTTTCTGACTGACAGAGAAAACCCCTAATATCTGGCCTTCTTAATCTACTGCCAACACAACAACTTTGCACATGATGGTGCAATTAGGGAAGACTGCAGTCACTCGACCAGATACAATTACAAAGAAAAGAGGAAGTGAAAAAAACATTGTAGGTAATATCTGTAGCTAATTATAAAAGAGCATATCCTGCGTCTAAAAAACATTATTCATATTCCTTCAGCTCTACAAAACAAATCTGCTTGGCAGAATGTGTGTGTGTGTGTGTGTGTGTGTGTGTGTGTGTGTGTGTGTGTGTGTTCCTCCACCCATCTTTTTACCAGTCAGATAGAATCATTCACAACCAACAGAATGTGGATGCCACACCTCCACGTCTGAGAGAAATGGCACTTGATAAATTAACTATTCTCAATCTTCCTCAGCCACTGTCCAAGTGCTGTGGGATAGCCTCCACTCAGCCTCAGAGCAAATGCAACCCACCTCCACCCTAGACATAATGAAAGACTCTGGAAATGTCTGTCAGTGTCACAGTAATTACAGAATCTCACCAGCTGCAACAGGCTCCCTTCAACAAACACACGTGAGAAGCTCTTGAACTTGAGAGAGATTCAGAAAAGGTTGTGTGCTGCTGCTGCTGCTGCTGCTACTACTGTGAGGACACACACTAGTACTGCAATAAATGACTGATGCTTCGTCTCACTTCAATGCCACTTGCACTGCTGATAACTGCACACGTAGTTGAGAAGAAAAAAGAAAAAAAAAACATTGAAGAGACTTACTGTGTTCTTGAATCGGTTTCCTAAGTGTCACAAGTTCACAACCCAAGTGTATCCTCCTTGCCTAGTGTGAGTATGTGGAAGAGTGAGAGAGAGATAGGGTTCCCTGTGTACTGAGGCAATTGTGTGTATGGGGCCATAGCCAGTGATGAGAAAGGGATATAGGCTAATCATAATAATAAGGCTATTGTTGAGAACTCTGTTCATGTGTTGAAGCGAGGCTTTGTTATATCGCAGTTCACATGTTCACTACTTTGCCTATCAGGATCTTTCATTTAGAACACTAAATAAGGAGCATGTTTGGATTGGTAGCTGGCCATGGTTCTGAGATCATGTCTATAAAGAAGATGGTGTGTGTGTGAGTGATACCCACTGGCACTGCCTTTGGATAAGGGATTATGTGAGCTACAGTAGGAGCTACTAGTGAAGTGGAGGAGAATGGAGGAGAGGTGGAATGTGGTTTAAATCTCCCAGAATTCAAAAGTGGAGTGAATGGTGCTGTCCCATCATTGGCTCCTCTAGAACGTTTAGTTCAGAAAACATAATTTCACTAGTTTGCCCACTAGGATGCTTGATCAAAAAGCTAATAAGGATGTTTGGCTTGATAGTGGTCCTAGGATGCCTTCAGCCAAGACAACGTGAGTGATGTCCACTGACTCCCAAGAGAGGATACATCTGGCTGCTTCCAAAAGAGGCAGGCCTATATATAGTGGAACAGATGCACATTAGGCTACATGATGAAATCTATGATTGCTAGGCATTTGAGGATCCTCATATCACAGCTCCTCTCCTTAATGGATTCCAGATGTAGAACAGTGAGTGGAACCAGTGACGTAGGGACAGGCATGAGTGACACAAAAACTTTGTGAATGCTTGAGTGAAAAATATAGGATATTGTTTTGTGTTTCTTTCACTTTCCTTGATTCTTTTTCAGGACACCCCATGGGAAGATGACTATAATTGTCCACTCTTCCCATAGGCCCATGTATGATTGGGGCTCTGCTATGTGAAAGGGTATAGTATGTTCATTGCCGGCATAATAAAGGAATGGAGAGAATCTCCCATTCCATGTCCATTCATACACACAGAAGTCATGGTATAAAGTGGCAATTAAAATGAATTACTTAATTTGGGTTGAGACATAGGGTCCGGAATTCCGCTGCAATTGATACGCTAGCTACAGAAGATGGGGCCACAGCATCAGTGCCTACTGCCAGAGTGGTAATGGGAGTTGGGAACATTTCTGCCGAAGAGTGTAAAGTTAAGGTGGTCGCAAAAAACCCTGATGCTATTTGCACTTAGCCTGGCTAGCGCCTACCACTTCTCAAATGAGACATGGTCTGGCAAACAAACGTTCATTTTCTCGTATTTGAAAAAAAAATGCTCAGATCCGTTCATTGGGCGCCACGGATGTCTATCAAATGTGAGCTCACCATCGTCTTGCTTTCCCCCCTGTTCTGTGATTGATCCCCTATCTCAGGCAAAAAATAGGGCGTTAAGTTTCCAGACTGCCTTAGCAGCGTGAATGAAATTGCGCGCAAGGCAGTATGGGAACACCCAGGCTAATGTGCACTCTAGATGGAGAGTGAGTGGTGTGGCATGGAGCCTGAGTGGTCGGGCTGGAGCAGAAGTGGCTAATATGAGGTAGGCTCTGCTGTGCCAGCCTGCCAGGAGACCACAGGGAGCCCAGCAATGGAGAAGCAAGAGGAAAAGCGTGAAGACAGGGAGATTTCAGATGAATGGACAGTAATGCACAACAGTACAGGGCAATACTGGCAATACTGGCCACACTGAACTGAACCTGTTACAGCTACTGGAGTTCAGTGCAGGACTTTCTTGATTTAACAGCATGATCTCTTGAATGTGATGTGATGTCACTGGCATGCTATAACTACACACATTCAATGGACATGGGAGGCTCCTTGGTTGGCAGCTCTACCACGAGATGAAACTACAGTGTGGGCAGAGTTGGGTCAACAAAGAAACACCCTGCCCAAACTCAGGGGCGTTTTGACTCGATTTGGCAAAATACAGCACTTAAAACCCTTTGATTACACTACTTTCAGCACTGGTTAAACTGCTAACCACAATTTTCACAAATGAGCATTCACCACGGCCTTATTTATCCAGCTTCTGGCAGCGAAAACAAAAATCTGAATAATGATTGCGATTCAGAACAGGGATCTGCAAAGGCAGCATTGTTTTAAAGTTTCCACTCTCTTCGTTGATTACAGACAGTTTTGAATGCAACCTCACTGCCACACCTGGCAATGCCTGACAGTTGTACTTCTACTTAGGAAATGTCACAAAGACGCAAATAAGCATTCTGCATCGACGGCAATGCAGTATTCATTCCACAGTAACGTCCCCGAAGATCACAAATATCCACCCAATATACATCGACATTTTACAATCACCACAATGTGTATTTGGGGAAAAAAGCGCATAAAGCCGTTTGAGGACAATAACGTCACCTGGAGGTTTGCTGAACCTCTCGCAACCTCCCTTCCAAAAAAGGGGAAAAAAGAATCGAGTCGAGTGGCCACGGATTCATTAACGTTGGGAAAAAAATCAAAGCGCACTAGCCACCTCAACAGTCAGCCAGCTAGCCGGGTGAAAACACCACAACACGATCTAAGATTAAAGCCGGCCTTAAACTCAAATCCTGCCGCGCCGGATGTGTAAAACTTAAGACGAAAAATACAAACAAACGCAAATCTTCAAAAATATTAACGATGAGTGCAATATCCTCCTAACATGTATATATTACGTTAACTGTTAGCTGGCTAGCCTAGTAATATTTAAAAGCCCACTGACTCCACAAGCATTTGTAAATGCATCCTTCATCAGATTCCCTCTGTCATTTGACGTTACTTTAAGAATGGGTTTATCAAGGGAAAATACAACTATTGGGCCTAAGAAATATATGTTTTTCATTTCCATACGGAGATGGGTTAGCATTCAAATGCTACGTCGATGGCTAGCATAGGGTAGTTGTCCTAGCCCTGCAAGAGTAGCATGTGTGCCAACCAACACTGATATCGGTGTGATCACAAATTGTGTCAGCTTGGCGCGGCGGTCTTACCTGTCTGTGATTGATCTATCTTCGAATCAATCACTTGACGGTGCACTGCTTTAGGTATGAAGTCCAAGACGCAAAAAGTATAATGATGGGCACATCAGTATGGCTACGGTGCCAAGGCTGGTATTATCATTTTGCCTTGGATGGAGTGGTTCACGGTTCAGTCTCCTGCATGAGAAGTTCTCTTCGATCTAACTTGTTTCTACAATCCTCGCTGTCTTGGTTTTCATTGGCTGCGCTACTCAGAACACGTTTTAATTCGTCAACGCTTCTGCCAATCAACTCATGTGCTACAGTCGAAGACGTTTGGACTGTGCGGCTACTCTGTTTCTCCTATTTAGAGGGGGGAAAGCATAGCCTTCTAATGAGTTGTTGGTTGTGGATTCAAGGCGAGTTCATGCAATTCAGCTATAGCCTATGAAACGCTAGTCAGTGTATCATGGCCTGCACAAAAGGAATCAGGCCTTGAGTTAGGCTGATCAAGTCAAGTGACCAAATCAAGTCAAGTGAAGCCAATTAGGGCTGTGGTTTAAATTATCTATTTACTACTCTTCTTCCCCCACTGGCATAGGCCTATGCTATTTCGTTTTTGGTGGAATATCTCTTTAGTTGTTTGTTTACCTACAATTTTCACCAAAGCCTCATCAGAAGTTAGTTATTTTTGTTAACATTGCGACACATTTCTTGTCATGATGTTATTACAGAGTAACTTATCTTGCTCTGTTGATGTAGGCCTAGATTAGCCTACCCACTGCAGGACTGTGTCAGTTTGCTTGGAAAATACCACCTCCACCACAAAATGTGTTCCTCTGAGTCAGATCGAATAAGGCTGTACCTATGCTACACCGCTCCAAATGGCCTGCAAGAGGATTTGCCATTTAACTGTTGATCATGACCCAATATTTTAATCATTTGATAGAGATAAAGGCCTACCTAATAATAAATATCTTATTCTCTAATCTAGAACAGATTCTCTGTAAAAATATATATTTCCAGCAAGACGTGTAATTCTGAAATTGTGCAGTAGAAACAAAGCGCAGCCTTCCTTTATGTTCCATCTTGAAAGATTGAGCTTATGGTGATAGCCAGACTAGCATACATCTCAAAAAAAAAAGAAATTACCTATTGTAGTGTAGCGAAGGTAGCAAACAGTCACCAAACCTTCAGCTTCAACTGTAAGAGCCAGGCTTGTTGATATGGCAGTAAGAGCTACTTTCAGATGCTGACTTTAACTGTCCCCACCCTCTTTCCTAACCACCACCAGTCCGGCCCTTGTCCAGTCCTCCATGGGGTAGGCGCTGCCCCTGCCGTCTCATTCTGGCAGGATCTGCAAGGGTCTGCACGCTCTGTGACCTGGACCAAGGACAGGGCCTATACCAAAGCCTTTATCTCATGGATAGGTGAATAACACTTCACTGAATACAAAGTTTGCATTAAAAACAGCATTGTGGGGTTTTGGTCTAAGAGCTGGGCTGGCAACCAAAAAAACATGCAAAACCCCACCAATAGCCCAGTTAGCCCTGATGAAAACATGCTAGTGTGTTAACCGGTGTCTTTTGACTAAGAATTATTGTTGGGAATGTCATGTATACCGTGAAGGCTTTCTTAGAGGCTACATGTTTGTGGGGTGTTCCAACTTGAACAATAACTCAATAATACTAAACATTTAGTTTTATATAGTACCTTTCAAGGTGCCCTAGGTCGCTTAGTAAAGAGGGGGCAAAGAGGATAGAGGCCAAAGGCTTCAGTGCTTTGAGGTGCTTTTTGAACATGTCCAGAGAGGGCAGCAACACAGAAGGTTTGTCCCCAAAGGTTTGCAGTCTGGTACGGGTGATGGCAAGCTGATCCTTGTCAGAGGACCACAGGCACTGGATGTGGAGGAGATCATTAAGGTACTGGGGTGCAAGTGCATGGTGGCATATACGGAGGAGGATTTTGAAGTTGATACAAGACTTACTTGGCAGCAAGAGTAGCTGCATGAGGATGAGAGTGATGTGCTGGCAGGGTTTGATGTGTGTTAGGACTCTGACAGCTGAGTTCTGCACATATTGTAGACTGCCCAGGACCTTGCTGGGCAGACCAGACAGGACACCATTGCAATAGTCCAGGCAGGAGGTGATGAAGGGATGAGAATTTAAGTTAGGGTCCGAGAGTGAGGCCCAGAGTCTTGAGGTGGTAGATTTGGTTGATTTGGAGATGTTGTTTTAATATGTGACTGGAATGAGAGGGTTTAGTTCAGGATGATGCCCTGGTTGCAGACTTCTGGGAATGGAGAGATGGAACTGCCATCCACATCCAGGAGGAGATGCTCAACCTTTTTGAGCAGTGATGCGGGACCCACCACACGATGACAGCAGTTTTATCGCTGTTTAGTTTGAGTAAATTAGCAGTCATCCAAGTTTTCATTTCCTGCAGGCAGTTGACAACTGGTGTGTGTGAGAGCTGGTTACAGGGTTTGGTGCTGATGTACAGTATAGTTGGGTGTCATCAGCAGTGACAACTGAGTCCATGGTGATGGCTAATCTGTCCCAGGGGGAGCATATTGTATAAGAGAAATGATGGTGGGTTTGACAGCTGTGTTTACCAGTCCATCATACCTATATCAACATTATGAGATAATAACAATTTGCTCATGAAAATTCCTAAAAAGTGCCAAACTGTATACTGTAAGGTACAAATACTAAAGATATTAAACAGTGGATTATATTGGCCTTTGAAAATTATTACACTATGGTCAAGTTACTTGTAGTCTTTCCCCAGATAAAGCCAGTCAATTCATTGCTGTATTCATCAGGCAAACAATTTACACATGTATACATTTATATTTACTTATTCATCATACACAGTTAGCATGTGTTTCTGAATCCAAGAGTATAAGAGATATAGAGAGATAATCTACATTGGCTATGAGATGGTCATTCCAGGTCGCTGTTTGTGAACAACTACACACACACACACACACACACACACACACACAGACACACACACACACACACACACACACACACACACACACACACACACACACACACACACACACACACACACACACACACACACACACACACACACACACACACACAGATACACATACACAAAAGTTCTGTTGGCTGAGGTGCAATACAGTATGTGGTGCTCCTGACACAGTACAGGAAGCAATCTGTTTCCTGCACAAACAGATGGACTTACTGTATGTCCCACTGCACCCCTCCTTTTCCTTGCTCCAATCTGACTCACCACAGATAATATTCCTTCAAAAACAGAGCTGTTTGAAGATAGCAGGCCTTCATTTCTCTGTATTATTATTATTTTTTCTTTTTTTCTTTATCACTGATCAGCACTACAATTAACACAATTTAAACCAATTTGTAGTCTTGGCTATACCTTGGCTTACCAGTATAACATTAACCATGAGCCTATACTAAACACTGATCTCTGAATCTGATCACATCCAGAGATATCTCTCATACGCCACCTGCTGGACGTTGAGAGAAACATAAAAACATCCTGTCATTAAATCAGGTCAGGAGGATGACAATTAATGCACAGTAAAAAAAACAATAGGCTACACATTTTATGCTTGTTTGTTATCATGTTGTACGTCTGACATGTACAATTCACACACACACTACTACACCTGCAGCTGAAGTATTTCAAAATACCTAAATGTTGCAAGTGATGCAATCTATCTCCTCACCTACTCATGATTAGGTTATGTGTTGAGCGCTGTGCTTAAACTTTACACCCAATAGCTGTAGTGGCTCCTTGAATAAAGTGCGTTGGGTTAATTCGACCACCAGTGCCACAGAAAGGGAGGAGGAAAGATAACTTATGGCAGAGCTGGAGAAACTTCTGTAGATGGACTTGAAAAACACAACGCAGGGAGTCACCCTGTCTTGATACTGTTGCGTGATCATTATGAGTTGCCTCCGAATGCAGATGTTTTGAATTTGGTTTCATTTATTGTGAGTCACAGCGGTGAGGGTCTGCAGTCATCGGCTCTTGATCTCTCTGCTGTCTCTCAGAGAAACATTAGCATAGCTCATTTGTGACTGCAGAATGTCAATAAAGGCACAAATGCCTTTCCCCTCTTGGTGACCTTCATTTTCTCATGTACTATACTGATTGCACAAAAGAAAAGCAATAGCAGTGACCAGAATCAATAACGGTTCAACAATTGGGACGGCTGGCTTTTTGTCTTAACATCTCATCTCATCTTTTTTTTTTTTTTTGAAGAGGAAGAAGACAACCAAAATGCCTCAGAATTCGCTAAATCAGAGATAGAATGCATCTAGATTTCATATGTGTATATTCATGGGTTTCATCAGGTCCCTTTCCACAGGTGTATTAATCAAGCACCATGCAGTCTGCATTGATAATCAAGGTGCTTGTCTTTATACCTGATGAAACCTATGAATAGCATATCCAGCAGTATCTTCCATAATTTGACATATAAGGCAATTCAGCTGTTTCTGAACCGTGCTTGATAACTGTTGACACCTAAAACAATCTAAACAATGTTGTCTGGACAGGATCATGTTTGGAGAACACATGCATCATGGAACATGTTTATTTTTTATTTTTGTCACGCAATAACATTTAGCAAAGACTTTACACAATTGCCACTCTTTCAACACCATGTTCACAATATAAAATAAATAGATGATATTTCAGACATTCATTGATTGCACATTGATTAGCAAACAAGTAAACACATACATTGTACAGACATACATACATACATACAAACATACACACTCACTTTCATTCTAGCACATACACACACATACTGTACACATCAACAATGCACACAGATATGCACACGCACACGCGCACACACACACACACACACTCACACACACACACACACACACACACACACACACACACACAAATCCAGACAGATACCAAATACACACACATCTAGGGATGCCAAGTGTTCATCACTTAATCGGAGAGTCTAGGATCTCTTGGTAGTCCTGCCGTATGGCCCGGCCCACCCAGTAGAGCTTGACTCCGGTGAGGGCGAACACACTCACCATGATCACCAGAGCGCCCAGCACGTCGTAGGTGGACGGAAAAATGCGCAGCACGATCATTTGCAGCAGCATGGCCACCACAATCTCCAGGTGCTGGACGGTGCTGACCAGCGCCGGGTGGAACTTGTTGAGGGCGTAGTAGACCCCCAGGAACGCCACGGTGGAGCAGATGCAGATGCCGATCAGGTAGCCCCAGGTCTCCCCGTTCAGAGGGATGATGGGCTCCTGCATGACGAACATGGTGGAGGCGCCCCACACGGTGCCCGTCCACCCGAAGGTGAAGAGCGCCGTCCACATGCTCACCCGGTCCTTGATGGCACGGTAGACGATCATGGACAGGGCGGCGGTCAAGCCCGCCATCACCGTCATGGTGTAGCCGAAGGCCTCCTTCCAGAAGCCCAGCGGCGACTTGTCCTCGTCGGCGATGTTGGGCACCATGACCAGGCACAGGCCGAAGACGCTGCCCACCACCGTCACCACGTCCGTGTAGCCCAGCCGCTCCTCCAGCAGCAGGAAGGCGAGCACTGCGCTGAAGACGGTGGTGCTGGCGCGCCACATGAGGGTGCCGTTGCTGGGCGGCACGATGGCAAAGGAGGTGTACGCACAGGTGATGGAGATGACGTTGCACACGCCGTAGAGGAAGAGCCGCAGGCGGTAGCCCTTGGGGCCGAAGGGAGCCTCCTTGCGGTAGAAGACCACCACCACGGAAAACACCTGGATGACCGAGCGGATGAAGATGAGCTCCAGGGAGGGCACGTTGGAGCGGTCGGCCGCCAGGCGCGTGATGAGCGCCACGCAGCCGTGGGCCACCGCCGCCCCGAACAGGGCGCCCCAGGTGACGCGCGAGGCCAGCACCGAGGCCTCGCCGAAGCTCTGGAGCTGACCGCCCACTCCTCTGTCCCGCATGTCCTCGGCGCTGGCGCCGGCGCCGCCTCCGGGGGGCCGCGGCGGCCGCGTGTCCATGGTGCCAAACAAAGTCCTGCCCTGTCCGCCCTCTGGCACCAGGCGCTTGCCGGGGGTCTGGTCCATGAAGGAGCCGAAGTCCTCGAAGGAGGGCGCGTCGTCGTAGCCCTCTTCACCTGGCTGAGGGAAGTGGGTGGCGTACTTCACCGTGACGCTGCTGGGGTGGATTTTGACTCGCTTTTTGGAGCCGTACTGTTGTCTGGAGGAGGATGGATCCATGGTTCCCGAACTCTAATCTGAAGGAGTTGACTAGGGTGCAGTGCTGCTTTAAAAAAAAAAAAAAAAAGTATAGATTAATAATAATAATAATTAAAGAAATGATAAAAAAAAAATATAAAAATTCATTTTAAGACCGGCAACATGAAAATCCATAAGATCCAGTACATCTTACTTCCTTGCTTTTGTTTGTGCTGATATACAATAATTCAAATAAACATTTTGTTAGAAGTAAACAATCCGCTTTTTGCGTGGATCAAAACGGTGTCAGTAAACAGTTTTTATTGCTTACTAAGGTACTACCAAGGCTTCCCCAAATGCAGATGAGGTGCTTACATAATTCATAACTTACTGCCTCAGTGCTCTCCTTTTCAGGCTGGCTCACTCTACACTTCCATCATTCTCTCTCTCTCTCTCTTTCTCTCTCTCTCTCTTCCTTCATCTCTCATGTGCAATGCAATCTCTATATTTAAGTGCCGTAGAGCCTGCTTAGAGAAGCGTGTTGAGGTTGACTCAGTTTGATGGCTAAGAAATTATGTAAGAGAGAGGCAAACCCAGAGGTTGGTTTGCAATTCAGGAGATACACAAAGCGAAAAGGGGAAACACAGCAAATGTACTGTAATTCCAGAGAGAGAAATAGCAATGAAATGGTATTTCTATCATCATGCTGCATATATGCATTAATTATTGTGTGCACTGACATTTTCATATGTTCGATTCTACCCAAAACAGAATGTTAATTGTTGTGGAAGCAAAAACATCACCTTTAAGGTTTCAATTGGTCTCTTTTGTACTAGAATGATCACTTCCAACGGAAATCTTGGTATAAGATTGCAACTACATATAATCCCACAAGGGGGCCTCTCCCTCTCCCTCTGCCTCCCTCTGCCTCTTTCTCTTTCTCTCTCTCCCTCTGCCTCCCTCTGCCTCTTTCTCTTTCTCTCTCTCTCTCTCTCTCTCTCTCTCTCTCTCTCTCTCACTCACTCACTCTCTTTCTCTCTCCACTCATCCACCCTTTCGTTCTTGTTTTAAAATCATGGATGAAATCATAGTCTTCTCTGAACATCTCGTGTTCCCATGAGTAGTCTTTTCTCTCAGAAATCAGATTTTCCTCTGCAAGTCTGAACCTTTTGTGCTTTATTTTCTCAGCTTCCAGCTATATAGCCTCTTTGAATTTCAGCGCCTCTGTTTCTATCATACGCTGCCCGAAGTCAATTTCCCACAATTTCTAAAATTATAATGATCATATAACGTATGAGAAAACAAATGTACGTAGACTATATCTTCCAAAAGGAAAGGTAGGGTATTGTGGAAAGGAAAGGTAGGCTACTGTGAATACCAGAAAACAAATAAGCTTTAATTTATATATTTTTTTCACCGTTAACTATTTCACATAGTCTAATAACTGATAATGTAATATGATTATGGGGTTACTGTTCAAGAAGCGACAGAAACAATAGGCTACTCACAAACGCCACAAACAAATATGTGAAAATTGTCTCTTTATATAACAACACCGATGCGTAAAGCAAACCACTTCATGCCTTCAATAAAATTATAACAATCGATAATATGTATTCCCTTTCATCCTCTTTGCCACCTCGCGTGTTTGCTGAACTATATCCAAATGTGATATGATTGTGAATTTGAGCGCAACACATTTCTCATCAATGCAAGACTGAATCCAAATAAACTCACCTTTTGGTTTATTAGATCCCACTGGATTTTGTTAGGAGAAGCATCATATGAGTGGTTGGCGTTCGATGCCGTACACCAAATATATATAAAACTGCGCTTGCCATCTCCTCACCCGTCTCCCCGGATGTCTCCAAGAAAGCAGGTGCGTATGCACGAGACGCTCTTGAAACCTCTCTTAACGTTTAGCGCGAAGGCTTGTTGGTGCTGGAGGGAGGGAGCATCGCTGTTTCTCTATAACACTACAAATTCAAAAAAAAAAAAAAAAAACCTTCACCGCACGCATGGGAGTGGGGGTAGGGTAGGGTGCGAATGCGAATGTGTGGTCATGTGTGAATGGACATGCTGCCATATAACATGATGATCCTGCATGTTTGTTATCGTCATCATTCAAAATCATGGCCACCACCAGTAATGCCTCGTGAATCTCTTGGTCATCATGTCATCTATATGAAAACGTGAGTGTCTTTAACCCTGGACCCCTAACTAAGCCCTGCAATACTCAAACTAGAATGCACTTCCCGGTGGGAAAGTGCGAAGTGTGCTTGCTCCGACGCGCCGCGAAAGCGCTCCAGCAGGAGATGCGACCGCTCGCCCTCAGGTCAAAACACTAAAGTTTGGCCAAGACGCAAAGCTGCTTCGAGTTTGGCGGCGTTACCCTCGATTGCCGAATTCTTACACTGACGTGACGGGTTGCCTAGGTTCATCAGTGGAATGTCCCAGAGCACCTCCAATGTAAAAATGTGGATGTCATCCCAAAGATGTAAAGAGATATGAGACAAAATGCATTTTTGCTAATTGCGACGCCCCCTAGTGGCCAAATTACACCAAATTTACTAAGGCTACTTTGGATTGTGTCCAAAATCATCCTACCAAATATGGTCTTGACACCTCAAAACGTTTCCGAGATTTGACCTCACTTCCTGTTTGGAGGCTTCGCCATCGAATTTGATTGGCTGCCATGGGCGAATGCTTTGATGTATGGAAATGAAATGTACACCTCTAAGGTCTGTAGACCTTGTGTTGAATTATGTATGAGTTGTTCGTGTAGCCAGCATGAAACACGTAACCAGTGAAAGAAGGAAGGAGCCTAAGGAACTAGGCATGTTTCTAGAACAAATACGAGTAATGTTAGGAGAATTGCAGGAATATCTGCTGTTTACTCACTGTTGAGTAAGTTGCAATGTGTTATAGCCTCAAATTGATGGTAGAATAAATAGGACGACTCACCTGTTCAAATGGTGTAATAGGATCAAATTTGGTGTTGATATGTCAAAGCAACCAGGCTGTTACTGGTTAACATGTCTGAATATGAAATAGGGATGGCGAAAACTACAAATTTTCTTGACCGACCACCGAGGCTCATTAGCCGGTTGAAACCGGTTAACCGATTCGTTTAAAATAAATTATGCTATTAATAACTGCCACGCAATTTCCCAACTCTCATCTCTCTGTCCCCCGCTCATAGGCTACACACAGCCCCGGCGCCGCCCTTTCACTCACGTCACTTTTTTAAATCCCCTACAGCACCAAACATGAGTCCTGCAAACCAAGGAGCTTGTAAGTGGAGGACAAATGGTTCCTTCGCTCCGAAAATGGTTTGGGTACAAGGTGATCGCGTTGCAAATAAAGGCATTTGTTTAGCGTTGGAAGCTCATTTGAAGCTGAAATGGCCGCGGCTCACTTATGAAAATGACAGCTCCGAAGAGACGCAGCTTAGTTTGAGGAAGTGCTAACAATAATAACGAAAGATGATCATTACCTTATCTGTTACCATTGATGAACCTTCCTGAAATGTAGATGTAATGTCTTTCCAAATCTAAGCCCATCTTATGCGGAAAGTTGCCTAGACTGCAACACGATAAAACCAATGGATAAAACAGCGCACTTCCAGATTGCAAAAGACGCACCGGCCACCGCTGTGACCTCGTACCAAATGTTTTTATTGGTTTATTACGTAGCCTAGCCTACAAGCAGGCGAGTTATGAAAAATTGAGTGTGAGGGATAATTTGTTAACTTCACGAAAAAAAGATCTTCTTGGAATGAGATGGCTAGCTGTAGTAACGTTTAGTCCACTGTCTTTAGGCTAATTTAAAGATGCCTCTTTTTTTTTTTTGTTAACCGACTAGCGACAACTTTGGTCGGTTAACGTGGATACGGTCAACCATCGGTCAAACAGTCACCGGGTTAACATCCCTAATATGAAATCGATTTTGGATTGGTTGCATGTGATAAAAGCTATGCCATTTCCTGTCCAGACAGCATTCATATTCAGAAATACTGTACACCGGCAACAAGGCACACTCACACACACACACACACACACACATACACACACACACACATACACACACACATACACACACACACACACACACATATACATATACATAATATATATGTATATACTGTATGAGCAATTCCATGCAAAACTGTCAAGTCCATAACCCCACACAGCGTCAAACTATGATGTGGATGATGATTTCTTAAAAGTTTACCATTTCGCTCTTCTTGTTTGTACAACATATTCAATGACATTGTTAACTTAATCATTTGCATTATATAAATGTAACCTATTTTTCCACCCTTATGTCTCAACATATACTATACACATAGTCACATTCATAAACATAAACAGGATCCTAGGTTCTCAATTTGCTGGACTCACTGTCTACCATAAAGTTAAAGAATAGTAATAACAGAAGAAAAGGTAAGAAGATGTTGATAGCGTGATTAACTAGTGTGGTGCCTCCACTGAAGAATGTCTTTACCACTGCTCTGGTGGAAATATGCAAATCCTCAGAAATGTCAAGTGACTACAGTTACTTCTACCTGCTTTGATATAGCTTATCCTAAATGAAATACTATGCAATGCAAGCATCACAAAACATTTATTGTATCCTTTGTTTTTAACTCTTAGAATTCAGTTCAGTGTGACATAATAAAATGAAAGTACAAAAACAGTTTTTAAACCCCTTTTTAAAAGTTTAAAACTTTAAATGAAATCTCAATTAAGGATTACGTAGTTCTAAATAGTAACTGTGTGGTAATAATTCACCTGTACCACCCATAGCCTAAATTAATTAAATTGTTCATTTAAATGTTAAATGAACAATAGTTAAATGAAACACACAGTAATACTTTCTATAACACTTTGTGTTGGATGTAATTAATTGAACCTAGAATTGTTAACTGCTATACAATAAGTGGGCCAAACTTCACAGTTTAAGTCTCCACACATAGCCTAAGCTTGCCTACTGAGTCTAAAAACATAGCTCCCACTTTCCTTAGCTGGAGGGGAATTCTGAGATTTCTCCCTAAAGCAGAAACTATTATTTTTACCTAATTATTATTACTATTATTATTGGGGAGGTTATAGGTTTGCACTGATTCGGGTAGGGTAGTGGCACTATACTGGATGGTATATCAGTTAGAATAGGACGGAGAATAGATGGGGTTTAACTTTGTATTGTTCCAGCAGAGACATTCAGGATTTCCATACATACAGAGAAATATAGGTAGATGGCTATTTATATAGATATATAATATATCTGCAGCATACAGAAATACATTGAATACTAAGCTCATTAAACGGAATTGTAAGCCAGGACACATATACAGCAACGGCAACGCTAACCCCTTCAAGAAAGAAAAGAAACCTTTTTGTTCGTGACTAAAGTTATTATGTGGTCAATTACGCCATCTAGCGGCGTAAACGGTACTGTGTAATAGAGTTAACTCGCACAGGTACAAACTTCCTCCAGTCGGAGATTGTTAATGAGGGCTATCTTTTACTGTCTATGGGGCTAAAGGACTGTATTGATTGATTGTGTTGCTTGGGTGGCGTCAGTTAGAACCAAAGATCATAGAGCGCTAGACTCTTTGGTTAGAACACCGGTTGTGAAGCAGTAGTTTCTCCTTAGTTTCTTTATTGAGTTTTCTTCCACCATACAACAGCATGAATAAATGTATAATGTATAGTGGTCTGTAAAGAACCAAATAAACTGTCATTAATATGGTCACTAAATAAACTGTATCGCTATCTCTCATTCTATGAGCACAACTTCTCACACAAGTAACATTAACAGGCTTTCAAACCCTTAATGCTAATTCTCCGTTTAGCATGCTAAGTCCTTGCATATCAACGTGAAAGATACATCCCACTCCCAATACACATGACCGAAGGTTACGTTCACTTACTTTTGTTGTCATACACGCACACAACTTCAACTTAAGGTAATTGGCAGTAAACTCACTCAAAACTAACGTCATGAACTTCACCAACACTGTGGTAATACTATACAAGTTCTAGATCTAACGTCTCTAATGATCTAAACATCAAACTTACTTTTCGTCAATGATTGCATCTCTGAATGTCAAGGACTGGATTATACTCAGGATAACTGCAGGAATTGTCTGAGGGTAAATTAATTATCTCTTTTTTCAGTGCACAGCCGTCTGCTCATCATCACAACAGAAAACGAAACTTAACAGGAAAACAAGCGACGTGATTTACCCAGAATGCTCGAAGTCAATATTGCATAGGCTATAACAAGAAATAAAATCTCAAAACATCACAAATATATCAAACGATGTCCTGTAATCATTACAATCTCCTAAATAGTAATTCATTACGAAGAGAAACTATTGCAAATGGTCAAAAACAAAACACCGTCACAGTGAAAGCTCGTGTGATTGCCACCATAAATAGCACCTGGACATCAGTTCGTTTTCACAACGAGTAAGTCCGTACTTGCCTCTCGGGGCCATGGCGTCGTTAAGATTTACCCAGTCTCGGGATGAGACATCGTTGCGGACAATCTAAATCGGTCGTGAGCACGCGTAGATGTATACTCTCTCAGTAAATCAGCTCAGACGCGGTATAATGGAGCTGGGCTAAATAGTGATACAAAAGCTCCTGCATAATGGAACTTGTGCCAGGTCCTTTTGCAAGAATTGGCATACTTTGATTTTTTTTTTTTTAAATATCAACATTGTATCTTAAATCACTCTGGAACGTCCTTTTGGCATTACTTAAGCAATTTAAGGTGAGCTATTCTGCGTAATAGTATACATTCGCCAACACACACGTTTTTGCTAATTATAGAGCCATCAAAAGACCAAATAACACCAAATTTATTGAGGGTGCTTTGGATGGGATCTCAAGTCATCCCACCAAATATGGCTTTCATACGTCACAGCATTTCCAAGATAGGCACACTTCCTGTTTGCCGGCTTCGCTTGCTGAATTTAATTGGTTGTCACAGGCAAACGCTTGAACGTTTGAAGGCGAAATCGAGGCAGTTGATCCGCCTTGGTCTGTAGATCACGCGTGCCAAGTTTCATGACGATCGGATGAACTATGCGGCCAGAGTCGCTTTACTTTGACTTTGGACAAAATTCAAAATGGTGGAAAATCCATCATGGCGGAAAATGACGTCACATGGTGCGTTGGAATCAGCTAGGTCAGAGGATTCCAATGGTATAAGTTTTATCAAAATCGGCCATACGGATCAAAAGTTACGGGCATGAACGCGTTTTCCAACTTTGACCAGTTGGTGGCGCTATAGCGTGAGAGTGGCAAGCATGAAACCTGGTGGTGTCAATCAGGGTAGTCTCCTCTATCAGCATACCAAATTTCATGACTTTATGTCTTACGGTTTGGGCTACAGGTGGAAAAATGTGTGGGCATCAGCGCTCAAAAATCGCTTTTCCATTCATTCCTATGGGAAAAAATCGACCGGAAAAACTAGAATAACGGGAGAACGACACGCCGTATCAAAAAGCTGTATACAAGCCACCATCCTCGCATCAGGACCCACGCGTGAGAGGTGGAACGGCGTCTCTAGCTCTAAATCCCTAGGACAAGATAGGGAGACAAAAGTTGGACTTGAGATAAATAAGTATATGAAACGCACGGATAACAATAGTGTGCTTTTGCAAGCACACTAACTAGTTGACCATTTGAAGGCCCAGGTAAGAGCTATTGTTTGTTTACAGTATGCAAACAGTCCTTTCACATGCAACAATCCTGGAGCTCTCTTTCAGCTAGTTGCCCCCATGCCCCCATTCCATAGACAGCATCTAGATGGAATCCAGGAACACCATTACAGATTTGGGTCATTGGTTTCCTTGCATAGATGTTCCAGGCTGTAGTTCATCTTTATGTAGCCTGTCTTAGACGACAATAATGCACTACAAGACTCACACGTGCTAAAATATACCCTACTTGCACATGCAGTATTTGCCATGCATTGCAGAAGAGATGTAGATCAAGTCTTGACCGTTATATCAAATGATTTCACTATGCTATATCTGCTATGATCCATGTTTGAACAGCATATTTGCCAGTGCAATAGCTTTGGACATTTGCAGATGAGAAAGCCAATAGGCATTAAGGTCCAATAGGCCTATACCGCCTTCATGAATCACATCCTATGCATTGTTGGAAGATAACCAGCAGCTTTGCAATAATTAGCTGCATTGTGTTGACAGAGCATGATATCATCTTGTGAAGCAGCTGATTTTCCTAACTCATCATGGAGAGAGAAAAAAAATAACTTGAAAGGGCTGACTGATGAGCCTTTTCTGATCAACATTAACATGGTAGCCGCCCGGTGCCATGTTTCCATAGTAACACTAGAGGAAAGTCGATCAGTGGGAACCTGATGTTCCTCAATCCTTTTCCCCCCAACATGCACACGTGAGCATAGTCTCTCTCCCTCTCCCTCTCGCTCTCTCTCTCTTTCTTTCTCTCTCTCTCTGTCTTTCTAATCACTTAAAAATCAAAAAACTGAAAAGAGGAAATGTGTCTGCAAGCAAACTGAGGACCCTACAAATGTTTTTGTCTACTATGGTGCAAACCACATGTTCATGTTTGCCCTTTATATACAGACATGTATATGGCAAGATATATTTAGATCTGACTTTGAATTCAGAACGATGAATAATTTACATTAGTCAGTGAGAATTCCCTTTTCCTCACTCTGAAATATGTCAATGGATTCCTTTCCTGTACTAAACTGACTAAACTGTCTAGATTGAAGTCTAAATGCTCTTCTGACCGTGTAGATAAACTCATTTCATAGGCTACATTTTCATTATAGTAAAAATTCCAAGAACAACATTTGCACACACACGTACACACACATTCTTCTCATTCATTTTGTTTTTGTGCATGATAAAATGTACCCTCTTCAATATATTTTATGGACGCAATACAAGTCTGCTACGTTTTTGTGTTTTTTTTTTCATGAACAAAATGCAATATCATTTCATATGGTTTTATTATTCATTCATGCATTTTCAAGTGCAGAAGGAAATTGTCCCTTTTACATTTAGCTGTTTGCCTCTGCTGTGCTGATGTGATGTGCACTGGTTTACATGGCTTCATGCAGTTGTATATTGCCAGTTTAGAAATTAACTGCCCTGGGGTAAAGCAATAAGTGTACTCAAGTGTTCATTTTGACCTCTGTGGTATCGAATAAAGGAGAGGAATGCCTGTTTGGCAATAGGCATTATGTTACTCTCAAACCGGGTTAGAGAACAAGATCATTCTGGAGCTTTTCCACACAACTCCCCTGGCATGGATAGAGGCATTGATTTATTTGACAAACATGGTGGACGCTGAATACATTATAATAATGAGGAAGGTGAGGTTTTTGGGAGAGCAGACTATGCATAGTCTTCTTCCTTGCAATACTAGGAAGGATTTGGATGGATGTCCTTATGTTGTGTAGCCTAGTCCTGTCAGTCTCTCTCTCCACCCATCACCCACCCACCCACTCAGCCTTTTCTCAGCCTGTTCTTTTATTCCACCTCATCATTCTGTTCATGTTACATGCGATGGGAGGAGCACAGTCCAGGGAGCTCATTCATCTCCACTTCATTTGCCCAGTATGCTGCTACAGTTTTGGGCTTCATTGGGTTAAGTCTGGCAGTTGAATATTCCAATGTCTTAATACATCTATCTCCTCATTAAACCAATATTCTAAGATGGTTTGATTCTCTGCCGCAAAGCCACAAAAAGTGATTCCCCTATGTGTTCATTCAAGGTTCAAGCAGACTGGACCTGGGGTTATCGTAGTCCAGAGTATTTTACCCAAACCATGACATATGTGTTATGTCATGGTTTAGTGTTAACTACACAATCTCACAGCACATTAAGTACTGTTCGTTATGTTGACTTTATTTGGTTCTGTGTAAACAACCAAAGCTGGCATAATGAGGTGTATTGGGCAATTGGGTGAGACATCTGTCTAAAAAGGGCAACAGTTTTCTAGCAGAATGCTTCCTCCTTTAGAAGGCAGTGCGGTTTAAGATGGCTTATGATGGTTCACATCTGAGCACGAGAACACTGCAGCCCACTAATGAGGAGTCCACTGAGTTGAGAATATGCTCAGCTTATCTAAATTGGGATCACTCCTAATGTGAGCGTTTCTTCCTTGGGTAATTTCAGACCTTTCCCGAACATTTCATCGAAATCCATCCGTAACTTGTTGAGTTATCTTGCTAAGAAACAGACAAACAGAAAGACAGACAGACAGACAGATAGACAAACAGACAAACAAATTAACCCCAATGAACACATAACTTCCTTGGCGGAGGTAACAACATCATATTTGTCTCTAATCTGCACAGCATGGGTAGTTCAGGCTATTTAATTTTCTCTGTATGTTGACACAGCAGTGGCTATATTCTGGTCTGGTATTCAGATAATGCAGAGTTTCGTGTCATAATATGGCTACCTACTAAACTAAAAATGTAAATGTCCTTGACCAATCTGGCAATATATTGTCGCTGCTATTTCCTACAAGATAAATATTCAGTTTCATCGATCAATTAATCAATAATTATTACCGTAAATAGCATGAGCATCACCAGCAGTATCTGGGCCTTTGTATGAAAGTATGGCACTGTATCATGGCCTCCAGGGTTACATCTCTTTGCTGGATCCCCAGGCTTGTCTCCAATCTGGCACGAGTTCCAATGACTAGACATAAGAGGGAACATTGCTTAGGACAAGGACATGTTCTAATCATTGCTCCCATGAACACAACCCTTCTCCATTTTATTCTCTATTTTTCCCATTTCTATTTCATTAAATTACCCTTTCCTCTTAATGCTGTGGTGCACTGTGACTGACTTTTATGATTCCCATTGGAGCGCACGCTCTCTGCTTATGGGAGACCTGTGTGGTGTTTTGAAGGTAAAAGGCTATCAATTCTCTCCTCCCCCAGCCCGTGGTCTTCTCAGAGCGGTAGCCTGTAAATGCCATCAGATGTGCCATTTCAGAACAGGGCAAAGGTAAGAGACAGACTCCAAAATATCTTTCACCACAAACTCTTTAAAAAACACACCATATCCACAACATTTTAATCCAGGGCAGAATCCCTCTTTCTCTTTCTCCTGCTCTTTATCGTTGTCTCCTTTTCATCTTTTCAGCAAACGCGATGACACTGATCCTCAGACCTTCAGGAATTCCTCAATGAGAATACATTATGCACATGCTGTAAATATTGCATGGCGTTTCTTCATGAGCCATTGTTTGTTATGCAAAACATTTGTATTTCATAATTCTTTATATTTGGGTATTCTCTGTCATGTGTTTCCTCAGTGCTTCCCAAACATTTTCTATCTTTATCTGCTTTCATGTACAGTACTTGTGTGCTTGTGCTATAGCCAAACCATTTGGCTTTTTCGAAGCTAGGCGTAATGGTGTTATGGTGATATAATGTTCTCTTTTATTTCATTTTCCTGAGACATAATGATGTATGGAATAGTATATCAGGTAAATAATGCGTGCTTAGTCTGTAAACGATCTATTTGTGCTAAGTATGAGCATCTGAACACCATCCAGTTTTCTGTCTTCTATGGCACTAGAAATAGTAGAAAATATCTGGCAAAGCTGTTAACCCGTGTTGTGAACCACCAACTGTTCTGGGCAGAGATCATGTGTGGGGGCTAGAGCTCTTGTCTTTGGTGTTCAGAATAACAGTGTTCTAATTACACTGGCACAGACAGTCAGTTCTGACTCAGAGACAGGCTTCACACAGAGACATGACATCTCTCAGAACGGTTAATGAGTCTGTGTTTCACAAGAAAAGAAGATGCACCGGTGAATGGCACCCTACCTGAACAAACTCACTGATGTGGTTTTGCATTTCGAAGGGAAGCGCTGTTGTCCTTATCTGTGCAAATCCTCCTGTGGTGTGATGGCACAAGAACTAGCCTGGCTCCGGTAGCCACAGAACGAGATGGACAGATGGTTCTATAATTAAAGTGTGTGTGTGTGTGTGTGTGTGTGTGTATGTGTGTGTGTATGTGTGTGTGTGTGTGTGTGTGTGTGTGTGTGTGTGTGTGTGTGTGTGTGTGTGTGTGTGTGTCTGTGTGTCTGTGTGTCTGTGTGTCTGTGTGTGTGTCTGTGTCTGTGTCTGTGTGTGTGTGTGAGGATAGAAAATAGGGGCGAACCAGAGGCGGATATGAAAGGATGGTGCATGAGACATATAGGTACAAAAAATTAAAGAATGCAAGAAAATTAGATGTAGATAGGACAGGGAAAAAACGTAAAGACGGATGATAGTAGAAAGGTGTTTCAAAGGTGCAGACACAATGTGCAATGTCAGATGAATGATCTCTCATTTCATGGTGCATGCTACATTTAAAAACCCATACACTGTAAGACATGTTAGGGCCAAGTGACAGCCTATTATAGTCAGCCAATAATGACAGACAGTATGTTTTCAGAGATCAAAGGGGATATGAGTGGTCATGTGGTCCTCTCTGTGTTGTGATCCCACTATTATGTACCCAGGATGCCTGCCAAACCACAGACACATTTGAGAAACAGCCACATGTTACAGTTTGAAAAGGGAATGTGCTACAGCTGGTGTCTGCGCCATGCTTGAATCATAGTGGGTGAGGATGTGCGGATACCCCCAGAGAGCCGTGGAGGAGCCAACCGAAATCAATCATCCACCTGCTTCAGACGACAAAAAAAAGAAGAAGAAAAAGAAAACAGAAAATAGAGAAGAAAGGAGGAGGCATGATTGAATTGGTGAGGAGGGGGACAAATGTAGCCATGGAGGCTTGTCAGCTCTTAAGGGCCTGTCAGAGGCTACCAGTATCTGTCCATCTCCTGACATGTTTGAATGAATGCTGCTGCCTCACAAACAGCTTTAGTAATGTCTGTTGCCACTAAAATCTCATTTCGGCCCATCCCGCAGTGAAATATTACGTGCACTCTCCTGTGCAAAATGCTCCTCGCAGCCAAAGCCGTTGTGACAGTGTTGTGATTTAACCCTGTAATTATGGTGTCCTCCATTACATTAGATGAGGGGCAGAGATCATTCCTATTACATGAGACATGTATCATCATTTGTGTCGCGCCTTGTGCCCTTGCTGGCAGTTAAAGGGTTATGCGAGCGTAGTGATTTACTCAGGAGGGATAATAGATTTGTTAAGAAACAGAGCCACTCGCGCATGAAAATGTCTAGATCTACATGGGTCCTCATTACCATGGTGAGACTGAAGTATTTGGGGGGAATTTCATCCTACTAGAGATTAAATGATTAAATGATCTATTAAATTTAGAATGCATTCTGATACCCTGTCTCCAAAACAACATATCATGCATATTTTGCAAAATCAATGTTTAAGTTGTGGCTAGTTGGGGAATTAAGACTGAATAGAACTTTAGCAGCCTTAGTATATCGAATGTAGCCATAACCAAGGGAGTAACAGTTTCCACTTCAACATAGCCACTTCAAAGACTAAACATTGGAGGACATCATTCCTAGCTGATGTGGTGTCTTGCCATATTCAAGTATTGCCATTGTAGCAGCAGTCACAGTGTTTTAGGAAATAAATGTATCAGTATGTATTTATTCATTTATGGTCTGACAGAGTTTTTGGAAGTTGCCGGGTACCATTTCAGTAGCATAACATAGAGTTGTCATATTGATGTGATGGCAGAAGTGTAGACAGCACCAGTGTTGTGTTACACTCATAGTACAGTATAGAATATAGAGGCTGCAGTCTTCAGTGTGCTTGCGTCAAATGCATTAAGTCTTTGACCCAGCATGTGGAGGATACTCTCTTAAAAAAGGGTTCTTGGGATGCTAGAACCATGCAGGCTTTAAAGAACCCTTAGGGGTTCCTTTGATGAACTCTTTAAAGAACCATTTAGGAGTGCCATATGAAGAATGGTTCTATATAGCACCTTTTTTGAAGAGTGTATGCACTCATGAATTAGAACAGAGAGGCTTAAATGAGAGATGTTGTGTGAGAGGAGTGGCAGGCGGTTGGTAATGACGGGAGAAGTGGCAGTGTTCACCTGCCATGGGGGCAGCGCCGCACTTACATCAAACACTTTTTCAGAGGCACTGCAAAAAAAAGTTCTCGGGGGGAAGAAAATAATTTCTTGTCAGGAACTTGACTTTCTAATCCCTCTGAGAGGAGAGCCAGAGGGAGAACCAACCAAAGCCCCGCTGGAGTGGAGCGATAACTTTTTTTCCGTCGCTGTGACTGACACCCAGCTGCCACCTCTTATGTTTATTTGGCTGCACAGAGCAGAAACAGCAGGAGGCTTCACTCAGTTTGTGTCCCGGGTGGAGGGCTGAGTTGATTTAAATAGCTGAGTCATCGTTCCAGGGAGATTTATCTTCGCAAACATCATCAGGCACACGTAAAACATGTCAGCCATCATTCTTGGAATGGAGGACCTCTGAAGAAAGATGGAGGAAATTAATTTTGTCAAGATGCTTTCAGCAGCAATAAGCAGCAAAGAGAGCTGGCCGTAATGAATTGACAGAAGAACCAAAAGCTGAGTGATAGACAGTTTGATAAGTGCTACACGGGCGGGGAATGATAGCAGCAGCTCAGGGATCAGAATTATCGCACAAACAATTCCATAATATACAGTTGAAAGCCCCAAATATTATGGACCTTGGTGTATTGGGTGTATTGTCTCATGTCAAGTTGTGTAAAGAATTTATTGTTATAACCTGTGACAGATACTCTGTTCGTACAATGATTTATGAATATGTATTTATAGCAAATGGCAGGCAAATTTAATCAAGCATGAAACAGGGGTTGCACTCTCAGCTGGGTACTCAGGAGAATGTTCCGGCGATATCCCTCCCCACAATCTGGTTGCTGTGACTGTTTCAGCATACATTATGTAAACCACAGGAGGGACAGCATTTTTGGCACTGCATTTGAATAGGACTGAAATACATGAATCTTGAAATTACGGTGAGGGTTTCTTTTAAAAAGACACATAAAAGATGGCATAAAAGACATTGGGACCTCTCTTTGTTTTGTCCTTGATTGGGATGACATGAAAGGTATAGTACAGGATCTGCGTGAGGTGTTCAGTCAAGCCCAACCCACCG
This sequence comes from Sardina pilchardus, assembly GCF_963854185.1. Lineage (NCBI taxonomy): Eukaryota > Metazoa > Chordata > Actinopteri > Clupeiformes > Clupeidae > Sardina > Sardina pilchardus. The sequence goes on from NC_085012.1 coordinate 5,851,851, forward strand.
CAGGGCAAATGATCACTGGGGAAGAAACATTCTGTCATGCAATGTGCTGTTACGCTGAAGTCTAAACAAAAGCACAAACCCTTCTGTTGCACTAATCTGTCCCCCCTGTTTGTCCAGTTCCCTTTGGTTTGTTTTTATCATTTGTTCCTCTGCGGCTTTGAAATAACCATGGAATTACAGAGGAGACTGAATGTGCAGAATGTTTTCCAAATTTGACCAACAGTCCAAAGAAACTCAACGAATGGCTTAGATGTGTCTCCATATGATTCAGTCATAGTACTGTAGGTAGCTGCATGCGCAGTCTTTAAATCATATTATTGTAACATTGACATTCATATAGATATTTGCCCCCCAAAAAGCTATGAAATATCAATAGAATAAGCAAAAGACTTCATCACCGATGAAGGCATAATGCAAAGAGATGGCACTCATAAATAACCTGATTTAACAATTATCTGAAGGGAGAACCATGTCTAACACAGCACAATGTCACACATTACCTTATCATCACCATGCAGGTAGACAGAGGCAAATCAGAGTCAGAGTATCTTGACAGGCTACCTGCAGGGAGACTATTCACCAGCATGTGTTATAAACGGAACCTGTTCTGTGGCTTCACGGTAGATCAAACACAGGAAAGCAACATTGCGGGCTATATGTGTGCATGACTGACAAAACAATTTTCAACAAAACAAAACACATTTCCAATACAGCCCTGGCTGGTGTGTATCTGTGCAATGTTCTCCTGGCAGTGTTCTGGTCATGTGGAGGCACCATATTGCAAGTGGGAAGAGTGATCATCTCCTCCACTCCATCTGTGACAATTCTCTTTCTCTCTTTCTTTATATCACATACTGTTGTTAAGCATTCTTTAAAATGCATTGTATTGCAAAGAATGTCATGATTATTGTGGAAAATAATCAAGCTCTCTAAGGCTATGGGATATGATTCTAAACATGAGAAAGTTCACGATGAGAAGGATCTTAAATTATAATCTGCAGGAGGAGGCACTAAGAACTGTGTCCCAAAAGATAAGCACCAGCATCCAAGTAAAAACAATGTTTCCCAATTATGACTATGTGACAGTCTCGCTCCATTTCCAAACCAGATGCTACATTCAGTGGCAGCAATGGGGTAAACTAAACTGCATTGAAAATGAGCTCCCATTATACACATGGGTGATAATTAGCTCATCCAAAAGCGACAGAAAAACACAGAGGAATGAGTCATTTTTTTTTATCTGAACAGTGAATGGATGTTTGGCTTCGCCTGACTGGGTCCTCTTCCAGTGGTCAACCAGCAAGCCACTTAGCTTTGAGCGCTGTGAACAGATGGAGAGCTGTCATCGGAATCATAACGTCCTTGCAAGAGTTTGGTCACGAGAGAAGCCTGCCCTTGGCCTGTCACCTTTCCTCACTCACACATGATCGAATAGAGGACAAGATAGAAGGAATTCCATGTATCTGCCTGGGAAATTGTCATATCTGTTTAATGTTAGAGAGTGGGAGGGAGAGAGAGAGAGAGAGAGAGAGTAGACAGGGGTTTTAATTTGACACGTGACTCATATACTGTACGCCTAAAGTTGCATGTGAGGATTAAATACTCAAAATCAGCCTCTGGTTGCACCTCCTCTTGAGGCTAATGGGCTTGTAATATCACAAGGTAGAAAGCAGAGGGACACAGCAAGGCGTTGTCAGCTCTACTTCCAGAATGCTTGTCAGGTTCTCTAGGAGATTTTTCACCGGTGTGTTTCACTTGCATTCAAATTTCCCAAGCTACAAGTGATTATTTCCATCTATTATCACGTTTATTCTTGTAGCATAAATGTGGTGAACTGATGGTGATCTTATTAAGCACAAAAAAGAAGAATGGACAAAACATATGACCTGTTCTCGAGAAAAATGGAAACTGAGGGAGAAAAAAAAATACATTTCACTGTGAGGAACCTTAGCCTTGTAACCTTGTCGCCTTATAGAGCCTTGTCTAGCCCTCCTGTAAAGCAGAGGGTCCACGTATAGCATGCCCCATGCTGATCTATAATATTGACCTGCAGCTTTAGGTCTTTGCTTTGTGTTGAGCTAGAGAAAGGGCAGGGGAGGAGTCGCTAAAGAGCGTCACTTGGGCCCTGTCATGTGTTTATTAACAGCAGAGATGAAAGCCCCCCTTTGTCCTCATCAGCCAGGGAAGATAAAACGCCCTCAAGAGGATTTAGCTTCTGTCAGGCCATTAGACTGCAGTGCTGTAGTGTAAAGAGGACGGCATGAGTAGTAGTCAGTAAGTAGCCAGGTGGGCATTACTCAGACCACACGCTATACTGTATAGAGCTGAACTTGATGGTCAATTAGAGTTGCATGTTTGAGACGTGGTTGTAGTAGCTGGGTTTTTGTTTAAGAATGATGCCCCATTTCTCTCCCCATGATCTCTGTCTTCCTTTTCTCCGCCTCTATCTGGACATCTGTAGGGTATTGCTTTGTGTCTGGCTTTCTGCACATGTACAGAACGGCGGTCTTATCAGATGGCGCAAGATTAGGAACAGGCCATGAGCTTGCCTTGAGGTGTGTGATACCAGTCTAATGTGATTTAAGAGATAAACATATGGAGAAACCAAGGAGAGGAGAGAAATAAGATGGAGCATGGACAAAGAGGGGATTTGGGAGAAAAGCCAGGACAGACAGACAGACACTGACACACACAGACAGACAGACAGACAGATATAATAACTGTGATATGACAGAGCACATCACAACAATGTCCAGATTAAGAAGTAGAATTTAATATTTAATCCATGTACGGAGTGGAGGTCTGGAAAGTTCTCTTTTTGTGGACACCTCAGGTGTGCAGCATGGTACCACCTGATAGATGGAGACAGATTTCTCTCAGACGGGATCAGCGCGTCAAGCGTCTGTCGTCTGTCGTCTGTTATCTTCAAGGTGATGCCGCAGGGGGAAATATGCTGCATATTTTATCTCCCACAGTCGCTTCCTTGTAAGAATCATTTGAACACCTCTGGAACGCTATTACATGTAAAACATAATTAAAATGTTAATGAAAGTGGATTAGGTGTGGCATTGAAAAGCGAATATATACTGCATTTTACAAACAATGATTCAAGACAGCACCATGAGATGATAAATCAATAGTGACTCTACCTAACAGTTGCTAAGGTTGGCATTGCATTCTCTGTATATATTGAATTTCTCCTTGGGGATCAGTAAAGTATCTATCTATCTATCTATTGTCTCAGTTTTTCTTGATCAGACCCGTTATTCTAGATTGAGCAGTTCAGTTCGGTACAGATTCTGTCGACCTCAATGAGAGGGAAGCTATGTTTCAGATCAAATAAACTGACCTGGCTTGTTAGCACAGTTAGGCCATAGAAAGGTCACGGTTCCAAACCATTACATGAACAAAAGATTCACTTTGTTCATTTGTTCAATATAAACTGACAGAGTCCAGGTCCTGCAATAAATCATTTTAGAGTTTGAGTCTATTTTCCCCATAAATTCAACAGATAAGGACCGGAAACCTCAAGACAGCCTCAAAGAAGAAAACAGACGGCGCAAGTGAAGTCAGGACCGTGCTCAGATATATAATTTGCAGACAAACCAAAGGTTTCTGAACTCAACTCGCTCATATTAATATCAGTTTAAAGTCAGAGCACAGACGGTGCAGAGGCGGGCTTGCGAGGGCTGAGATTTGGAATATACGTAGCTATAGCTTGTGTGTCAGCTCTGAGGCAGACGCCGGAAAGAATTCAGAGACAGATAAAAGGGCTGCTGGTTGTTACCCCGCGCCTTTGTTGTCAGCAATCAGGGTGAGGCTATTTATATCACAGCGCAGTATGAACTGTGTGAGTGTAAACTGTATGTGTGCGCAGCACTCTGTGCATGTGTGTGGATGGGTATTATGCTACATCATTTTAGATAAATAAATACATACAATGCAATCCTTTGTGATCAGCTGATGATTTACCAGCCAATATATGCACGTCTAGGCCTATCTATTCATTCCTAACATCTGTCTGTATGTCTGTCTGTCCGTTCTTCATATATCTCTCAAAGTGTTTATCTGACTTCACACTTGGCACGTGTCTATATAGGGTCACAAGAGAAGTGAGCACAGTTAGAGTTGAGTTTGATGCTGGTCGGAGAGCTGAAATACAGAATACAAAAGATGTCACTAAAAGAAGCATATATCGGCCCCTCCCACTCCAGCCTTTTCCCCTCCCCCTTCCAATACAATGCATAGCACAATGTGCCCCTATAGTGACCGATGTGTGGAAAAAGATACATTATGAGATTATGTAAGGGATGATCAACGACGCGCCATATCACCATCTAGAATGTGGTGGCGTCGGGAACGCGTCGGGCCATATCACCATCTACAGTAGAACGTGCATTAACTTTGTAGAACCGCACGGCATGTCGTCCATTATCCCTGACTTATCTTGTCTGACCTCAAACAATATAGACATCATATAGAATATAGAGATTTTATGTTTACTGAACGTTTATTATAAGCATTTTGAATGCTTATTTGGAATGATGTTCTTCCATCATCCCAATTTGAAC
>NC_085012.1:5861421-5923921 GCF_963854185.1 Sardina pilchardus
GACAACCTGTGCCTGTGTCAGTCCTATATGGGCAGTAGAGGGGGGAGAGGAGAGGGATGGGGAAAGTGCTGACTTTCTACAGAAGATGTCCCCATGATAGACACACGTTCATATGCTTTTCAGTTCATCTCCACGTCACATTTCAGTGCTGGCACATTCCATGAAGTGCATGAATCATTCAGTCTACGCTAAAAGGGGCAAGGCCTGTCACAGCACAACACTGGTGACGCAGAGCTATGCCACCCAGACTGTACAGAGCTGTGCTCCCTCATTTGGAGAACAGTGGATGTCAAGACTGTGGGGCAGTAGGGGTCAGACAGTTCTGGCCATCGCTAGACCAAGTCTCCACAGGAAGAGAGAGGAGCATGGCCTTTTGGCCGCGAGGTTAATTTAATCCCATCACCTGGCAGAAAAGCAATTAGAGCTCGCTAGTGGAGCAGCACTCGCAGACTATTCCGAGAACAGCATGAGCAAGATTTTGTCCATTGGTGTTGTGCATCAGAACGGTGCATACAACAGCCTACCAGATATGTGTGATTTATACACTTCCAGAAACGCTGCAAGGCAAACACAATACTGGATGCACGGACGCAAAACACACACGTAGTTCCCCACCACTCCTCTTTCATAGCATTCTCTCTCTCTCTCTCACACACACACACACACACACACACACACACACACACTCAAATCATGATTGACTTCCAAATCTCTTTCTTCTTCGCAGATTCAGACTCACAGAGAACATGTGCGTGATCATTGCTGGCTTCATGTAACAAGCCACACTGTTGTCTGATTGAGCAGAATCATTACAAGAGGGACGAGTAAGCAATTTACCCAGTTTCAGTGGCACCATAATGTATTGTTAGAATGCCGTTTTCTTTGGTAGATTGTGGAATTAAGTGCTATATGTAGAAAGGGTTTCACAGGACACGTGTTGATGTAAAACCATAAGAGGCCACTGAGTGACAGGGAGGTTGTTTTTAGATATAAATATACACAGACAATACATCAAACACACACATGCAAATAAAAGTCGAGTGCAGTTTGGGACGTGTGAATCATCACACTGTTCTCCATTACCCTCTGTGGTGCTGTAGCATCTCCTATTGGCTGCTGAAACAGCTCATTGCTAAACAGTGTGGCAGATGTGGCCAGCAGCGAGCCCTCCATGTCTCTCACACATATTCCCATCTTCGTGCCACTTGCTGTCACTTCTCTCTCTCTCATCTTTATGTCATTATCCCTCACAATTATTCCGTTTCCAGACCCCGACTCTCAGCACATTCAGATATTTATATATTTCAAAGGATTCGCTATGCTGCAGCACTCTGCAGGAGCTTAGAGCAGACGCCAGCCTCCCGTGCTCTTCTGCCGATGGTATGCCAGCGTCTTGATGTGCGAGTCCAGCTGTGAACGTTTAGTCTTCCAGCACATCCCAATTGAGAGATATTTCCCCGTTTGCTATTTTCATACCTAAATATCTCTATTCAGAGAACCATACCACCTGTTCTCAAAAGATCATGACTGATCATAAATAATTCAGACTTGGCTGTGAACATCCAATGTGCCACTTACATCAATATGCAGCTTATTTTGCATGAGAAGGTCCTCCCTGTCTCTGATGACTAAGGGGCATCTATTTTATCCTTGTAGACAGAAAGCATGTTGTCAGTGGCTATTGTGTTGTACAGACAGCACTGTGATGATGAGAGGAACATGTGCAGGCTACTTGTACATACCTGGCAAAGAGGAACCTGATCTCATCTGGTGCATGACTGTGAAACGTTGAGCAAGGGTGCTGTTAAATCCCCTCTTTTGTCACTGTGTGCTGCAGAGGAGCAAATTAGGCCGAGTCAATCTGACACGCTTACATCTGAGCTATATGCTGCCATCTCATGGACAAGTGTTTAACTGCATCACTCCACTTAGCTGAGGGCTGGTCTTTCTATGCCTTTGTTTATATCCCTTGCGTAGCCTCGTCCTCTCTTCCTGTTGCTCAGTTTTCTTTCCTTTCTTTTTCTATCCCTGTGTGATAATGTTTTATTGCACACCTCTCTCTCCCTTGTTGAGTCTTCCCATCCCCCAAGAGAATTCCTCTGCATGCTAAATTGAAGTATATAAAACTAAAAGTCTATGATGCTCCTTTACTAAGACAATAAAATCTCTTTAATTGTCTCAGGATCATTACATACAATATGATCAACCATGTAGCCTCGCCTTTTTTATTCCTTATTTATTCAATAACCAAAAATAAATCCAGATTTGCTAAAATGAATCAATCAATTACCAATTAATTAATCACCTCTGTTTGGATTTTATTCAATCATAATCAGAGATTGAATAAAATGTTGCTCTCAGTTTACAGATTGACAATAGAAAAATATTTCCGGGCAATATCTGAACATTTTATCTCAGATCAGTCTATGAGTAAAACAAAATAAGACTGAGACCTGATTGTTTTTGTTGCCAGTTAGCTATGACAATATGTATGCTGTCTAAGCCCAAGGCAATATGACTTTTCAAATGCAGAATTTGGTCCACGAGAGGTTTATTTTTAGCCTCTGGCACAATTGATAAAATGAAGTGGATACTTGGTTGTCTTGAGACATCCATTACAGCAGTCAGTTCCAGACCAACTAGTCTCCCAGCCGTCTTGATGAGCACGGCATGTGCTTGAGGAATGAGTTTTCTTTCCTCTACTCACACACACACACACACACACACACACACACACACACACACACACACACACACATCCTTATGCAATCAGACCAGGGATTCCCCAAGTGCAATTAGTACTTCATCAAATCAAACTGTATGCAATAAAATCATACCCTGTCAGAGTACAACAAAACACCACTGGCATCCTAAAATGGGATTAGAGATAAATTATTTAAAATCCTTACTAATTTTGATTGACTTTTTTTTTTTTTTTAACTTGTTCGTATTGTAATTTCAAAGGAATCACCAGTGACAAAGCAAACAGGTACACATTATGTTTCTCCCTATGGCACCTGAAAAGCATATCTCTATTATGGCATAGGCTATTGCAGAGAGATCAGACAACTTATTGTGTTGAGCACATAGAGTGGCAACAGCTAATCTACATTGTGCATGATCCATTCTCTCTCCTGCTGCCTGTATCAGGTCTAAACATACTGACAGTACTGCCATCTGCTGGAAGGTCGTGGTAACCTTTTTTTTTATGAGAACAGGTTTTAAAAGCCACCTAAATATAGTTGTATAGAAGTCAAGCCAAGTCAAGCTTATTTATATAGCGCGTCTCATACACAGAGCAGGCTTGTGCACAATTCCAAGTTTTTGAATTGCCCTCCATTCAATTCATAAATTGGAATTTGAATTTAATTGGCGCCGCCCAAATTGAATTTGAATTGGAGTTGGAATGACATTCTACCCCAGCCTTAGCTCCCTGTCCATTTCAGGATCCAATTTAAGATTTTGCTAATTGTTTTTAAAAGCACAAAATGGTCTGGCCCCAATCTACATATACACTCATCTCTTAGATCTGGCAACAAAGACCTTCTCCACATCCCCCGCTGTCTGCAAAGGCAAAAAGGCGACAGAGCCTTCGCAGTTGCTGCTCTGCACTTGTGGAATCAGCTGCCATCTGATAAGAAATACCCCGTTTAGATCCATGCTCAAAACCCACATGTGCTCTCTGGTCTTCTCAGCCCTCTAACATGCTATGCTTGCTCTCTGTGTCCTGCTGCTCCTGGTTTAATAAGTAGATGTACAGTATGTATATATGTGTCTTCATTTTTATTTTATTTTTTTGTCTTTCTGTTTTGAAAACAGCCAGTACTTTGGCCAGTAAGCTGTGTATAAATGTGCTATAAAAATAAATTTTACTTACTATTTATTGACCGTTTTTGTTTGATTGAGAACATTGTGGTGGATATCACCTCACTAATCTTAACTTTGCTGGCAGGCAGGCATTTCCAAAAAGTTTTATTCAGTAGAATGCTAGGCAGCTAATTTAGCTACATTTCAAAATTCATTTACACTATTTAACAGTGTACTATACATAATACAAGTAGTTATCAACACAAAACATTCCATAAAACAGTCTCTCAATAGGTAACTAGGCACTTCAAACTAGTTCCTTTAAAAAGGTAATCTCTCCATCATCACTATAGCAAATCTATTCAAATCTGCATGACTGTAGACGGACAAGTGCTCTAAAAGTCTCTGTTAGCAGCTTTTGTGCGAAAATTCCTTTGTTGAAGTCAGTGGCTACATGCGGTGGATTTTCTCATGATCCATGAACTCTTTAAGGTTCTGCAGGTTGTCCCACCATTTAAAGAGGAAGGTGTCCGCAATGAGGCTGAACCAAGGAGTGATGTCCAGTTCTTTTCTCTTGCCTTTTTCCAGCATGTCCTTCAGCTCCTCTTTGGTGACATAGCAGTAGCTCTTGATCTCATTGGGATCGGGGTCCAGCTCAACATCTTTCTGCATGAATAGTATGTAGTCAATCTCGTGCTCACCCCACATGCCGTCGGACTGTGCTTTGTAGTGGATCCGGGTCAGGTATGTCATGTCCTCTGGTGGTACCTAAATGAAGAAAATTGGAGAAAATGACCCTGATGAAGCCGTAAGCCGAAACATTGGTCAATAATAAAACAAAATTTTATCTTGAAGTTCTGAGTGTGCCACAACACTTTTGTTTAAACCTAAATTGGAGCATCATTTAGTAGTAGTAGCCTTTATTGTCATTGTACAAGTACAATGAAATTACATCATCAGCCTGTCCAAACATTTACAGTATGACAAGGGGAGGGAGACAGAACAGGAAGGTGGGCAGAGGAAGAAAATACAGCATGACATTTATGAACAGGAAAGCTGTCAAAATCAAAGTCCAGTCACATAACAGAGGTATGTCTTGCACAGGCTAAAACTCCTCCCTCTCCTAATTATGACTCTGGCCAGTTATAATCCCCTGAGCCGCCCCCTGAGTCACACCTCTAAAGAACTGTACCTGGTCTGTAGGGATGCCCAGCTCTGCTTTCAGGCGTCGCTGTGCTGCTTTTCTCACCCCCATGGCATCCTGCTCCTCCAGCTCACTGTCCAAGTGGAGTGGATGGCTACAGCAGGTGTTTGTGAAACAACCTACTCACACCAAAAGAAGGAAAGAGTAAAATATTTTGAATGTACTGTACTCTACTTTCAGTATTTCAGTGTGAGTTCAGTCTTAGGTCAAAATGATATCATATGCATATAAAATGTTCTGCGATAGGCTGTCAGATAGTTGAAAAACTTTCATTTGCAGGTCAAACATGGGCTGATGTATACAGTAGATAGTGTTCCACAGACTAAGGCTGAACATGTCAGGTTTTATTGTAGGCCTATATCTTCTTCAAACAAAATGCCATGATAGTGTTTGAATGGAAAGCAAACCTGGAAAAGTAATCTTGGCATCAGATCGTTGTTGAAGTAGAAGCTTGTCTTCATTGTTAAATATGAACACACTGAAAGCACGATGCAACAGTCCTGAGGGTGATAAAAGCAGATATGGTTTGAGAAATACAGGAAAACACTTTGTGAGCCAACATATGGCCTATCTACAAGACTGGAATTAGCCAACAAGCAGACAGAAGTGCGGTCATAGACCTTTTTCGATGTTGGAATTCAGATGACAGTTCTTTTTGCTGTCAGCCCCTGTCTTACGATCATTCTCATCAATCAAGATGCACATCTCAGCGAGAAGCTGGACTTGTTTTTCGTCCAGGTTATCCGTGTTAACTTCATTTTCAGGCATCTTTCCTGGCGTGCCGTGTAGTCTTGATGAGCTGCACAACACATATAGCCCAGAGTCAAATTATCTCGGTGGTCAGGCGGGTTAAAAACCAAGGCTATGTTAATGTCTCAGTGACGGAGACCTTGCAGATGCTTGATCAATAATTTTGTAAACAACCTAGGCTACTTGAGTGACAACCGATTCTCCTGTAGGTTACTTCTACCATTATAGCGTTCTGGTCGAAACGCAATGCATCAAACTAAGAAACGGTCTTACCTTGGGTGCTTATATCCTAAAGGAATGGTACGCTTTCTGAAGCCTGTTGATAGAGTGGCGTTTCTTCCACAAAACACAGGTAAGCCTGCTTTTCTCGACAGAAGTCCCTTGCAGGATACTACCCTTAGCGCCGCCCACATACTGTACGCCATGGCCTGTCAGCACAAAACCGCCAATCAAAATAGAAGAACTTCCCAACATGCCATCGAACCATTTAAGTGAATAGAAACCTATCTTTTAGGTCTATGATAGAAACTCGGTGGATAATTACGACAAACTGTCATAGTACTCTCCAAATTAGATAATGTATTCGAGTTTGGAATTCGTTCAGCAAATGCACTAAGAGAACAAAGCAAACAGAAAACAAATATATTTGCTACTTCTCTCCCATGCAACACCCACCACCAGCTCGCGCGAAACACTTCCTGTCACTCTGACGTAAAGCCTATTCATTGGTTCAAATACAACACGGACCACCACTCGAGATGATAAAAAAAAAATAGAAAAAAGTAAAACCATTCGAGCAGCAAAATTAAAGAGCTCCGCCTATCTACAAACGTTGGTAATTTATTTTATGTGCTGTGCTTTGTTATGTTATTATCCCTTATTTCACGAGTAATGTGGAGTAACTGTTGCCGTGAAAATAACAACCACTAAAGACAATCACTACGGTTCTCTGTTTAAAATTCTGCGCCAGGTACCTCAGGTGGGCACATATGTTGCTGTGAAGTAGAGCATAGTATCATAGGTTATAGTAGGCCTAGATGGGGGTCACATAAAGTAAATGATACGATAGGCTCACAAGTTACCAAATACCTGACTGCATATGGTTAAGAAAAAACTGTAGTGTCTTTTTTCACACACACACACACACACACACACACACACACACACACACACACACACACACACACCAATGTGATATTAACATTGTGATTTGATGAACACTGTGATTTGTTCGTTAAGTCCCCCCTTGATCCAGCCGAAATGCATAAAAAAAATGAAAGAAAGTGTATAATCTGTGTGTATCTACTCTCCAGGGCAGTAGGGGCGACACATCTATTAGAGATCTTTAAGGATCACCACATTCACATACGAAACCATAGAAGAACAAAGGAAAGGCCACTAGTTGAAGAAAATGGCCGACGTAGAGATGGATTTTCAAGGCGAGAGGTTGAATAATGGGTAAGAACACGTGCAGGGCACACTCTAGTGCAGCCCACTGATGGTTTGAAATTATGACGATTGAAATAAATCTCTTGCATACTTTAGTGGTTTCAGTTTATACGTACTTTAATCAGCTGTTCGTATGAGTTTTAATAACAATGCTAACGTAGCCAGTTAGCTAGCCCAGCATCTTAGCCAACCTGACGGAAAATGGCTAATGATGGGTAACGTTACAGTGCATGATACCAACCATAACATAGCGTTATGTGCCGGCAAAGACAAGAGATCGGCATCCTTTAGGTTCTTGATTGTCTACGGGGTCTGTTCTTAAAGCTTTAAGTAGCCCACAATTCATTAAAATAGTTAACGGATATCAGATTAGTGTGGTTTAGCTAAATTGTTATTAGCCGACTGATGCTAGCTTACGGCATGTAGGTTCTAGATAACGTTGCCATATATCGCTAGCGAGTTGCAAAGCTCATAGCCTAACCTAGCAGCGGGAGCAGTGCTAAATATGCCGACTGACTAACATACACCATTCTGTCGTTCACATCCTCATAGAAATGAGTAGTGATAGTTGTAGGGTTACGTGCAGCCACTTCGCAGTGGCTAATTATTTGCCCAAACTTTTGTTTGGGGAAGGACGTGCATGTCCAAGCTAGGTAACGTTAACTCAGCGAACAGAGCAACGGCAATCAAAGTGATTGTATGGTGTAAACGGTTAACCTTAACCGTTAATGCATCATTCATCTTAGCTGAAATTTCAAGTTGACTCTGGCTTTGTCAAAACAATGTTCGGCTTAGTCTCTGGCTTTAATCAAATTTAATGTCATCATCCAGTGTCTTTGCCTCAGCTGGTATCAATTGATTTACTTTAGTAATACATTTTGCATTGCATATTATTTCTTATAAGAAATTGTTGCGTTTTATATCTCAATCTCACTACCCACAATATGCGCTCTGTGCTATTTCAAGTAAGTTGTAGTGTTTTGACTCTAATCTGTTTGTCGTCTGGTAGGAAAGAGGATTTGGAAAGCCCTGGAAAGAGCGAGGAGGAGAACGGTGACATGTCGGAAGAGGAAGAGGAGGAAGAGGACGAAGGGGAGGCACCAGCAGTAACAGCTGGGGGGGTTGAGGTAAACGGAGAGAAATCAGAACAGGGGTCCAAGCATCACAGCAGCAGTGGCAAACACAAGAAGAAGAAACACAAGCACCGCAGCAAGCACAAGAAGCATAAGCATGCTACAGAGGACGACAAGGAGAAGAAGCGCAAACACAGGCACAAGCACAAGAAACATCGACGCAAAGATGACGTGTCACCCTCCCCTGCTGCTGGGGCTACGGAAAAGGCTGAAGGCTCCCCAAGCTCGGTCAACCCCAACATGGACGACCGAGCCGTGCTGGAAGACTTGGAGAAGCAGCGAGCACTTATCAAAGCTGAGTTGGACAGCCAGATGATGGAGGGCAAAGTGCAGTCGGGCATGGGCCTCATCCTGCAGGGCTACAACTCCGGCTCGGAGGAGGACGGTGGAGGAGAGGGCAGGACTCGTAATGGGGAGCAGCGACACAGGGTCAGCACAGGGAAAGCCCGCTCGCCCAAGGACCAGAGCAGCCGGTCCGGCAAGAGCCGGAGGGACTCGACCGAAGCCGGCAAACCAGGTTCCAAACGCCGCAGCAGAAGCAGATCCAAAGAGAAGAGTGGTCGGGATGCCAAAGTTGAGAAGACCACGGCATCAGCGACGACGGTGACTAAGGGCACTAGTGGCAGTGACGCAAATAAGGAACGTGGCAAGGATCGCAGCGGCTCTAAAGACAGGAAGCGCTCACGAAGCCGGGACCGTTCCAAGGATCGTCCCAAGAAGTCTCCATCCCCTGCTGGACACAGACGTTCTCCCTCTGACAAACGAGCGGAGGGCAAAGGCCGCTCGGAAAGACGATCGTCTCCCCGGCCAGATGAGAGGCGACACCAGGCTGAGCCAAGCAGCAGCGGCCGCAGGTCGAGCTCGCGGGGCCGAAGAAGCCGATCCAGAGAGGGGCGGCCAGGTCGCTCAGAAGCGGAGAGGGACCGAGAGAAGGACAAAAGGCCTGGCAAGTCCCCGTCCAAAGACACGTCGTCTGGGAAGGAGAACCGCTCGCCGCACCACAGGCGAGCTCCCAGCCCCCAGCACCTCCGCAGCGCCTCTCCACGCCACAGGGATCGACCCCCACACCAGCCCCCATCTGGGTCTGCTGACAGGGGCAAACCGAGCCACTCTCCCCCCAGAGCCAGGTCCCCACCCAGAAGAGGCAGAAGCCGGTCTCCAGAGGTCCGCAGGAGGGACTCCTCACCCGTCAGGTACCAAACACGTCTGTCTAATAATTTGCTGTTCTACGTGAAGGCAACATGTTGGATTTATAAAGCATGAACTATTGGGACAACCATTTGATTACTTAATTCAAGTGTGTGTGTGAGAGAGTTTATATGTATGTAGTTTTTACAGCCTAAGCTTGATGGATTCATTTGTTATTGTTTGCCTTTTGTGTTTGGATGTTGAGGTTTTACATCTGTGAAAGTCTGTTTTTCTAAATTGAACATTCCTAGAAATTTTCACACTGACTAGTATGATACCGCAACTAATTCTTATAATTTTGAAATCATGCATAACTGGTTTAAGTAATCTCAGGTATACTGGCTTACAGGGATAAATGTACGTGAAAAGTTGCATTGTTTTGTTAGTGTTAGGGACTTTGGGCCTTCTGCAGTATTTACATAAAAATAACAGGGGTGATTATGTGTATTATTTACCCCTTCTTGTCTCCATCTGTCAGGAAACGTGGCCGGGCAGACGGCATCGCAGGTAGATCGCGTGACACCAGTCCTGTTCGACGACGAGGAAGCCGCTCCCCCTTGAGACGGAGGTCTCTGTCGCCACGACGACAGTCGCGCTTGTCTCCCCGCAGGCGGAGCAGGTCCCCTCTGAGGCGTGGGTGAGAGAGCCTGGTCTTTTAACCATGTTATGCCCCTCTTAGGCTTTTACAAGTGCAACATTTGGAGCCTCGAATTGTTAAGATGCGTAGTGTACTTTTTAGGAAATGCGGATACTAATCAGAGATAACTTTGGATTTTCCAGCGAGCGAGACCGCTTTGGTCGGTTGCGATACCGGCGGTCCAACTCTCGCGATCGAGAGCGGAGGAGGCGGAGGAGCAGAGATGAGGACAAGTTCAAGGGCAGCCTTTCAGAGGGCATGAAGGCTGACCAGGAGTCATCCTCAGAGGAAGTGTATGTTGAGTGAAGTGACGCACAACCATGTTTGATGGACCTGAGATTTGAAAGTAGACAATTATATGCAATGGCTTTAAAAACATCTATGCACAGGCACCCACATTTTCCTTTCTGTAAGTCCTATGTAATGAAATAATGAAACCTAAAAACAAAGTGAAGTCACGTGCAAAACTGCAAAAAAGATTTCAATTTCAATTTGATAGTAAATGAAGTCGTCTTTTCATTCAGGTTGGAGGATTACGATGCAGAAGAGGAGGATGAGGAAGCTTTGATTGAGCAGAGACGACAACAGCGATTAGCCATTGTGCAGGTCAGTTGTGCAAACACTACGGGATATTTTGGCTGGACTTGCCCTTGCCCTGCTTCTGTCAAAACATGAAAATACTCAACAAAAGTCTGTATGAACTATTATGTGTGCTATGCTGAGCTTTTTCTGAGTTCAAGTTTGCTTCAGTGCCTATAATTAAAACCTTGACCTGTGACTGGCTGAACTACCCTGCTGTAGCTGATTTTGTGGCCCATCGTCTAAGTCTGCACTGTAACGTTACGTTAACGTTAATGTAACGTTATCCCCGTGTAGAAGTACAAGGCAGGGAACGAGGACAGCATCATGGGCTCCATGATACATCGTCTAAGTCTGTACTGTAACGTTACATTAACGTTAATGTAACGTTATCCCCATGTAGAAATACAAGGCAGGGAACGAGGACAGCAACATGGGCTCCATGGCGTCAGAGCCCAGCAGCCCCCAGAGCAGCACGCGGAGTCGGTCGCCGTCGCCCGACGATATCCTGGAGCGCGTAGCAGCTGATGTGAAGGAATACGAACGCGAGAATCTCGACACATTCGAGGACAACATCAAAGCCAAGCACAACCTCATCGCTCAGGAGAAAGATGGTGAGCGTGAACAGTGTTCTAACTAGCCAGTGTTTTTTATCACATGCTGCCCCCTCTTTTTTTCCCCTGTTCCATTTGAAGAAATGAGCAATCAAATCTGAACTGTTTTAGTTTATTCATGGATTGGAGGGGAGGGTATATTGAGATGTAGGCCTGTATTCAAAACACCTTTGTTTTACTGCTAAGAGTACCACTAAAGCAGTGTTTCTCAAACTTTTGGTCTGGTTTTTACCATGATTTTAACTTAAGTGGTAGCATGTTTATGGAGTTTTTAGTATGTTTTTATATAACTTGACGTGATTATTGTATCTTTATGAAGAAACTTCTCAAAGACTCCCAGGGTACCGCTAGAGACAGTCTGCCTACCACCATTGGTGCCCATACCACAGTTTGAGAACCACTGCACTAAAGCTTTCTGGCTTTTACCAGCTTTTATCAAGGAAAAGGACTAGCAAAGAGAAACACTTGTAGCTATGGTTGATATGAATTCTCATGCTTGCTTGCAATGACCTTTCTGATTGACTCATGAGCAGCTGGAATATTTCAATGATTAGGCATGTGCTAGCCAAAATGGCCATGGCATGCCACAATGAAAAATGGAGAAATAAGGAGCTAACTAGAGGAAGGTGATGTTTTCAGTCAAATGAAACTGTCAGTATTTGTACATTATACTCCACTGCTACTCCGTGGTGCCTGGAAAGCAAACCACACAAAGAAACACTCCTCTCTGTTGGAAACAATTGCTTGTTGTTATGGGTTTGGGGGGAGGGGTAACAAAGCACAGTGGTCATTCAGTGCATGCCTTCCCCATGTTAGTGTTTTGTGACTTGAAATGTCATTATTGATGGTGATTTATCTGGAGCAAAGCCCTTGTGAAGTTTTGACTGGCATGACTGATCTTTTTTCCGTATTTTTGTCTGATATAGGATCCAACCCAAAGAAGCCATCAGCTCCTGACATGTTTACAGAGTCAGATGACATGTTTAATGCAGACTTTGATGTGAGTCATGGTCGACCTGTCTGTCTGTCTGTCTTCTGTTATTCCTCTTTGCCCTTTCCGTTTGTACAGTGTCATCACATAAACTTATACCTGCAATGATGCTTAAATACGTTTAACTTAAATATTTTTTTGTTTGGTTGTTAAATTTAGAATGATAGTTCCATGTGGTCTGTAGCCCACAGTGTTAAGTTAGGTGTTGCCAGATCAGTCCCTGTAAATTGGATTAGGACAAGGACAGGAGAGTCTGATACTGGATCTGCACTGAGCACTCTATTAACTATTAACATGGCCTCTCCTGCCCCTCCCATCTGCAGAGTGCCCGGCTGAGAGCAGCAGGCATTGGCAAGGATTTCAAAGAAAACCCCAACCTCAGGGACAACTGGACAGATGCTGAAGGCTATTACCGTAAGGAAAATCATCAGGCCCGGGTTTCCCAGATTCGTTAAGAAGCTCTTAAGTGCTAAGAACTTCTTAGGAGCGCTCTAAGAACGTTCTAAGAACACTCCTAAGACGTTCTTAGCACTTAACAGCTTCTTAACAAATCTGGGAAAGCCGGCCCAGACCAATGTGCTTTGTTGTTTGCTGTATTGTATTTCTGAAATATTATATTATAAATCAAAGAGATTGTGTGAAGCCCTCAAACTGCTGAAAGTATTCCTTGCAGGAGTACAGGACGATTGCTTGGAATAGTGTTGATTAAGGCTTTGACAGCCAATCACCCAAATTCACAATTTGTGAAATGCTCCAACAATGTGTTGTGTTGCGTTGCGTTGTTGACTTTGGGTGTCTCTGGCACAGGTGTGAACATCGGTGAGATGTTGGATAAGCGGTATGACGTGTACGGCTACACGGGCCAGGGGGTGTTCAGCAACGTGATCCGGGCCAGAGACACGGCCCGCGCAGGCCAGGACGTGGCCATCAAGATCATCCGCAACAACGAGCTCATGTAAGCACAGGCGCGAGACGCTCCTATGATACTCAGAAGCCTCCTCTGATCAGACTTCAGACGAGCTATGTGTCAGCCACATGATCAAATATGCGTTGTGCTTTCCCCCCGACAGGCATAAGACTGGAATGAAGGAATTGGAATTCCTGAAGAAGCTGAATGATGCTGATCCCGATGACAAGTTCCACTGTCTCCGTCTGTTCCGACACTTTGACCACAAACAGCATCTGTGTCTTGTCTTCGAGCCTCTCAGGTGCATAAAACACCACCGACCGAACATTTATCTGTCTCTTTAAAATGTGTCTGATATTGATGTACCGTAGGCTGATGGTAGAGCATGTTGTAGCCATGCTTGCTGTGACATACTGGAAAGAACATGTTTGCACACTGTTCAAGTTGAGTGCAAACTGTTTTGAGTTGCACTTAGAATGATAATTATAACAGTTCCAAGAGCATGTCCAAAGCAATGGTTTGAGTTTACAATGCTGTTTTTTTTACCTGATCTTTCTGTCCCTCAGTATGAACCTCCGTGAGGTGCTGAAAAAGTACGGGAAAGATGTGGGGCTCCATATCAAGGCTGTCCGCTCCTACAGCCAGCAGCTCTTCCTGGCCCTGAAGCTCCTGAAGCGCTGCAACATTCTCCATGCCGACATCAAACCAGACAACATTCTGGTGAGTCTTGCCTTATGCTCCGTGGGATGGAGTTCATGTTTTACTTTCTATGATCTGTGTGTCATCTTTTTTTTTTCTTTCCTCTACTTCAATTCAGGTGAATGAGTCGAAGACCATTTTGAAACTCTGCGATTTTGGGTCAGCGTCCCACGTAGCAGACAATGACATTACCCCTTACCTGGTCAGCAGGTTTTACAGAGCACCTGAAATCAGTAAGCACCGCTTTTCACTGTTTACGTTGTTTTAAGCATATGTAGCATTATTGAGAAATGTGGGTACGTTTGTTGCAATTTATAGCATTGGAAATGTTTGTCATGCCACATGATTAGCACAGTCAAGGTAAAGCTTAATTAAATTAACACTAGCTGGTCTCTTTCTCGTCAGTCATTGGGAAGCCATATGATTATGGCATCGACATGTGGTCAGTGGGCTGCACTCTGTACGAGCTCTACGCCGGCAAGATCCTCTTCCCGGGCTCGTCAAACAACCACATGATCAAACTGGCCATGGACGTCAAGGGCAAGATGCCTAATAAGGTATCCATGTAGTTACTACTGCTGGTACAGTTTAAACAGCAAACAAAATCTGTGTCTAATGTGAAGCTATCCATGCTAAATGGCCAAGAATTCACCACAGCACACAGTCTTATTAACATATTCATAAGTGCAAAACCAGTTTAAAATGATAAATCGTCAATGTTTAATTTGCAGATGATCCGGAAAGGAGTGTTCAAAGACCAACACTTTGACCAGAACTTGAACTTCTTGTACATTGAAGTGGATAAAGTGACCGAGAGGGTTAGTATTTTGTTTTGTTCTTTTTTCCCTGCCCCCCTTCCCACCTTATTAGGTGAGTGTTTGCGCTTCATGTCAGTAATGGTCTTGTAAATGTATCTAACTCTTGTCCACGCTTGTAGGAGAAGGTGACCGTCATGAGCACCATCAACCCCACAAAGGACCTGCTGGCAGACATGGTCGGAGGTCAGAGGCTCCCCGAGGAGATGAGGAAGAAGGTGATGCAGCTGAAGGACCTGCTGGATGGGACCATCATGCTGGACCCTGCCAAGCGCATCACCATCAACCAGGCCCTCCAGCACCCGTTCATCCAGGAGAAGATCTAAAGCTGCTGGTACCACCAGACACGGTTACACAGGAGACCATACTGCTATACTCCCCCCTTCATCCGCCAGGCCGCCTCTTGACCTTTGACCTTACACCAGCATTATCAGGTCACATCTGACCCATCACACCTTAGCTAGGCACAGCGGGGACCTTCTGGAGATGATGCCTCCCGGGCCTACAGCTGACCTGATTCAGATGTTGGAGTGGTTGAATGGTATAAAACAATCCATATGAATGTTATGTTGATACATCTGCACCAAGTCCATATATTTCTCACTCTGTAGAGAGTAGATACATTACGGCTGGATTACGTTATACCATTTTTTTCAAGATGCTTCAGATATGTGTGGATCATCCTTTTGGGGTCATCCAACCAAATGGCAATGATCTGCCATCCTTTTTTTTTTTTTTAAGATCTTTCCGGATTTGATTTTCATTATGTTGCGCTAAAGTGAACGTATTTTGATTGTAAATATGTCACTGTAGGCTTTGCGTTTTCAGATCATTCAGGAAAGTTATTTGTTCGGTTCACAGCAGCAATGGTAAGAACACTGTTCTCATGACACTTCCTAGCGACTGATAAATTGAAGAATATAATGTCAAATGGTGTAAGTGTACAGCTCAGACCAGGCTCAATGGTTGTCGATGTACTGTCATAGTGGGGCCTGTGCCTCAAGAAGACTGACAGAACTTGGACAGATGGCTCATGTCACTGTTCACAGCACTCTCAGAGGTCTTTAAGTGGAGTTTCAGGGATGTCATGTCACTCCCACAGGAAATCATGAGGAGGTTCCATGTTGCTTTCCCCTTACTTAAAGATTCCTTTGGTTGGTAAAAACTTTGACAAAAGATTTGGCCAGTACGCTTAGAGCACCCTGCTGTTGTGTTGGAGTCGGTATATGCTTCTGAATTCTACACAGCTGGTGCTCCACCTTCATTTAGAGATCCAAACATCACATTTTTATGGCATCCAGATCTGTGTACTCTTCTGAGCCCTGCCATTGACTGACTGCCCGTGCTTTTTCGGGCAACATTCTTGACCCCTGACCCCACCTATGGGCATCCTTGTCAAAGTGCCTCCTCCATGACTTGTCTGTGTAAAATGTAAAGCGATTAAAATGACATCCCTAAGCCCCGCCCCAGCCCCCCACTAAGCCCCGCCCCAGCCCCCCCCCCCCCTTACACTTACGATCACCATAGTTTGCATTACGTGTTGTAGATATTCCCACAGTTACCACTTTTCGTAATGCAAGCCATCATTGTTTTTGTTTCTTATAAAGGAATAAATGCCTTTTGTTTTCACTTTGGGATTGAAACTCATTAATTGGGTTGTGAAGGACATTGAATGAAATGAACACGTTGAGTGTACCATTACTTTTATTAATAAAAATGTTTCATATCTTTGCCAAGCAGAATTGTCTTTTAACTAACAGAGAAATGTAGTGAACGCTATTCAGCAATTAACTAAATAATGCATTACTCACTTTTCCCCCTCATTTGTAAAAGGTGGTGTATCACCATGGGGATCTGTAGTCTAAGTTCCCTGTGAAGGTTTGATGTAATTCTGATAAGATAAATGACCTGGGCCGGGTTTCCCAGATTCGTTAAGAAGCTCTTAGGTGCTAAGAACTTCTAAGGAGCGTTCTTTGAACGTTCTTACAGCACTCCTAAGAAGTTCTTAGCAATTAGGAGCTTCTTAATGAATCTGGGAAACCCGGCCCTGGTTCATGGGGCAATTCTATTGGTTTGAAAGTAATATAGGAGATATTAGTATTTGATGATTCTGATTCACCATCTGATTACGAAGCGCTGAACTTTAAATCAGATTGATGTATATATGAGTAGATTAATGAAAACAAAAAAACATTGTCATTCTGTAAATAGCTTTCCTATTCAGAATCAGAAAATACCAGTCTGTTGCAAATATTTATCTTCATAATTTAGAATTTTCTTCTAAAGCCTACCTTACACCGACAATTTTTGGGAAAGATTCTTGAAAGATTGTAGTCTTGAGTAAAGCTTGAATGATGGGCATTAGTTAAAAGACTACAATCTTTCAAGAATCTTTCCCAAATCTTGTAAGGTAGGCTTTAGTCGTATTTTTCTCAACTTAACCTATATGAAATCAAGTCTAATTTAGCCTTGGTATCCCAATGATTGAAACGGAACTGAAGATATCCAGCAGGGGGCAGAGTATTCCAGACGCCAAGATGACACACTGTGGTGGCCTGACCATGTGATGTGAGACTGAACACTTCTCTCTTTACTAATTTCCGCTTTGCTTCTGTCTGCAGAAAAGTGTATATGTTCGTTGTGAGACAGCTGTTCTATTCTTAGAATAGGTTATTTAGAACTTCAGCTTAGATGGAAAAGAAGGGGTTTCAGAAAAGGAAAACCTTTTTTCAATCAGAGTTGGCAAGTTTGATAATATACTCCAGTCTTGATCCTGTGGGGGAAATGTGGTCTCTGCAATTATTCCAATTAGTGAAACACACAGCACACAGTGAGGTGAAGCACACACTAACCCGGAGCAGTGATCTGCCTGCTCAACAGCAGCGCTCGGGGAGCAGTGAGGGGTTAGGTGCCTTGCTCAAGTGTGTGTGTGTGTGTGTGTGTGTGTGTGTGTGTGTGTGTGAGGGGTTAGGAGCCTTGCTCAAGGGCGCTTCATCTGTGGATTTGGGCATGGGAGAGCAGTGCTCAACCACTCCCCACACCCATATTTTTCCTACTGGTTGAGGATCGAACCGGCAACCCAACGGTGACGAGCCCAAAACCCTGAACAGTAGGCCACGGCTGCAAACTAGTTTCACAACACTGCAGTGAAAATGTGTCTGATTGCCTGTACAGAGAAGAGATTCAGAATCACAGGATTTTACCCGCTGTAGAGGGTGAGGGTTATCGGGTATAATAACACAGACAAATTCCCCTTTTGTCAATTTTGAAGGTGCTGGATAGTCATTTGGCGCCAATGGACAATTCATGCAACTAAAGGATCATGCTCTGTGAGGTAAAATAATGGCTGTTCTATCGCTTCAAGTTTGAAGTAAGGAACAAATGAAGCCCCAAGCAGCAACCTTTAATCAAATAATGGGCTTAGGAGATCTCGTCAAACCAGCTTCGCGCTTGCAGTTGTTTCTTTCCATCACCAACGTTTTCTCTAATCCCTAACCCAAAACCACTGACTCTTTTTCTCCCACTGAAAGAACATATAGACTCAAGAGTCAAGAGAAAACATGTTATGACATGAAGGGCAACTGTCACTTACAAAGAGATAGAGGATTAGCAGTATCCTTGGAAACTCCCAAAGTAATCATGTATATTCTCTTTTAGTAGACAAATGCAATTGCAACCATATTTTCCTCATCGAAAGCCTTTATATCATAAATCCTAAAATGAGGCACCTAAGGCTCACCTATCTCAAGGCAAATGAAAGGCATGGGATATTGTTTCATGAATTGTGTTTCTAATAGTACATCTAGCAAATGTTGATTTGAAATAGTCTTTTAAACAATTTATATATATAGCATATAGTCATGTACGATATTACTGAATGTATTTTCCTGACAAAATGGGACATGCCATATCAAAAAGATAGAAGAAATTCATTTCTAAAGAAGAACATTACTGGCATAAGAACATGTTTATGTGATCTCTTTGTCTCCTGCATGGTGCTGTAGGCAGAATGTTGCTTCAAGAAACTTCCGTATACTTCTGGAGTAGTCTTCAATTTTCAGTCTATAATACTGTTGAGCCATTGTCTTCTGTGCATGTTTGATTTAGACTTACATGGACAGAACTGCACAGTATGCATGAAAGCTGAGGCCCACACTCACCACAAGCGTGCAAGACTGCAGAGGGACCAGAACATTCTCGTGGTCTGTGGTAATTTATGCCCGTGCTTGGCAGTTCTGTTTACATGCATAGAGATTGCTTTTCAGGAGGCCTTCTGGTCCTCTGTGGCATCATGATGGTACTGCTGACACAGAAACTGGCTGTGGAGGAGGTGGGGGTGGCTGTGAAATAAACATCACCAAGGCAAACAGCCTGAAATGGCTTGGGGTCCAGACCAGGGAACATAATGTCATAGGCATGCAAATTAGATGCTTGAAATTACCATCCTTTAAAAAGAGGAATTGTCTACGCGCCCTCAATAAAGGAAGTGGTGTTGTTTGATACTCATGTCACAGCCGTCAGCACATTTTTGTTGCCCAAAGTGCAAGTACACTTAAGTCCCTGTAAAAAGTGCTCAGGTGTATAGTGGTCATTATAATTCATCCTGTCACAGTCAGCATTGGCTGTACACTATTGGATGTCTGCCATAGGAACTTCAATTGTAGAAAGACTTGGGAGACAAAGTACCCTATATTGCCAAAAGTATTTGCTCACCGTGCCTTGACTCACATATGAACTTCAGTCACACCCCATTCTTAATCATTCTTAATTAGGAGTGTGTTTATGGGAACTTTTGACCATTTGTGAGGTCATTGATGTTGGACGAGGAGTCTGGCTCTCTGTCTCCGCTCTAATTCATCCCAAAGGTGTTCTATTGGGTTGAGGTCAGGCCAGTCAAGTTCATCCACACCAAACTTTGTCATCCATGTCTTTATGGACCTTGGTGAACAGGCATGTTAGAACAGGAAGGGGCCATCTCTGAGTTGGACTTAGTCCCTTAGTTCTATTGAAAGGAACTCTGAATGCTTCAGCATTAACCAAGAGATTTTGGACAATTCCATGCTCCCAACTGTGTGGGAACAGTTTGGGGATGGTCCCTTCCTGTTCCAACATGACTGTGTACCATTGTTCAAAGCAAGGTCCATAAAAACATGGATGACAGAGTTTGGTGTGGATGAAGGCAATATTTGCCTTGCCGACTTAAATCATGCTATCAGCAAATAATATGCCATTTACAGATGGCTGATATTTATATGAGTAATATCAACTCTGCTCTTGTTGAGGCGCATTCAGAGATAACGCTATGAAGGGCTGAAAGACTTGAAAATGATATTTAGTAATATTTTGCGTCATTGCCAGGGTGTAAATTACAACAAATAAAACAAATAAAATGATTGCTTTTTGCCAGATTGTTATTATAAAGATTGCTATCAGACCAACATTTCATAAATGGTTCATCCCTATACTCATTTACAATACTGAAAGTCTCAAAATGTCTCTGATATTATGCCTGTTCAGATTCTCAGATTCAACAATGTAATGGCTGTAATAGAAACAGTTACAATATGTGTCTGCATGTTCTATAGCTTTTTACTTCTATGTCTTTCTTCACAGACAACAGACATCAGACAAGCTACACAAAGAGACCTTACTGCTCTTAGCCCAGCCATTTAACTACTAAATAATTGACGTCCCTCCCTGACTTTAAGGCTCTGTCTCTGAACAACTCCCTCCGTGGCCTGCCCTCAAACTCCAAAACAAAAGTTTGATAGGACAATTCAATCTTTTTGGAATACAAAGGATGCATTTAAATAATGACAACATGTTTAAGTCCCTTCATACTGGACACTCTGTGCACCCCTAAGCGGTTGGTAGTGACTGTGGAGTGTGACTGTGACCTAGCACCCAGAGCTGTTTTCATGCTTAATGAGTTTTAATTTTCTGTAGAAACATGTCTAACATTTGACATTTCAATGGAGACTTTCCATCAAGTTTGGTCTTGCACTGAACAGAGCACACATAGCATCTCCCATACCTCAGGGCATCCCATCCCTATCCTATTCTTGCAATGCTTTTTAACCCAACCCAAACCAAAGAGTTAACCAAACTCAAACCGTTGTGTAAAAAGTACTCCACTCCCATAACTTTATTTTCCCCTCAGGTTCTACCATATTCAATTACGTAATGCATAAATATAAGTCTAATGTAAAAGCACCAGTGGATAATGCATTAATGAAAATGACACTTTATTTGAGTGATCAAAACTTTTGATTTCCAATCCAGTTCCAGAATCTAATTAAATGTTAGCACAGTATGCCTGCCCGGGGCAATGCTCACCACACCCTACATCATGAATCTGAAGAAAGTATGATGTAGTCTATATGAAAGGCTGTATGATGAGTACCAGTGAACTATTTAATCCAATACATTTAATTAGCAGACAAGAGCTTGGAGAAAAGCCAGATCTTTCTCCTAAGTACTTGGTCACATGAATGTGCATACAATATCAATATCTAATGTTAATAATCTTATTATTTTAACAAATATATAAGTATTAAAGTATAATTTATGACTTGCCTAAAAACTTCTGAAATCTTGTGAAAATTTGATCCAAATGTCTCTTGGCTGCCCAAAGACTCTGGAGTGCAAAGCTGACAGGTCAAATTGACAGCTTGTCCGAACAGGGATTTAGCATTGGAATACATTACACTGTCCAGACAGCAGGGCTCCTTTCAGTAGGTGGACGACTGTAAAGCCAGCTCATAAAACATGTCTAGCAGATGCTTCACGAAGGCAGCCACAGTTAATTACCAACTCAAAAAAAGCTTTCCAGTTTTCAGACTCTCCTCTTGACCTTCCCCCCCCCCCCACCCCCCCTCCCTCTCCACCACCGTCCAGGAGGCTTTGTGTCAGAGGGGATGGCTCCTCCTGAGTTATGGCTCTTCTCATGACTTCCTGCTGCTGAGCTGAGAGAGTAATGGTGCAGGTTGAAGCCCTCTCACTCTCAGCTCTGAGGGACAACGAGAGAGAGAGAGAGAGAGAGAGAAAAGATGGCTGCAGATGTTCTTTGTTTCCCTTTCTTCCAACAGATGCCCCCTCCTTTTGTTTGCTCTGTTTCTGTTCTTGCCGTATCTTTTATTTTGTATTTTATAGCCTCTGTGATTTGAAGAGCCCGAAGCACAAAGCATATATAGCTCTTGGCAATAGGGAATGTGTAGTCTGTGTTGCCTGTAGGAGAATGCCCAAAACATATGGTCACATAAGTGCAATGGGATTTATGTGTGTGGTACCAGACAGGATATTGGAAAATCAGTGAGGGGGAATTGCTCCACAAACCTTTATCGAGCTCAGTATAGATTGCCAAATGTGTGGATGCTGTGAAGTATAGATTATGTTGCCTCTGTAATGTCCAAGCCATGACTATTAAATGGTCAACTCCTCACTATTCAAATACATCTGAAGAAATCCAAAATCCCCTTGCACAGCCAATCAAGTTGGGTCGTTGGGTGCTGGTGACTTGCAGGTTAACGATTAATAAAAAAGAAAAAAAGGATCACCGCACACCATTGGACTACACTTTTAAGTTTTTATTTCTGAGCAACGTGTTTCTCCATAAGCCTGAGGAAGCGCATGGCGAAACACGTTGCTCAGAAATAAAAGCTTAAAAGTGTAGTCCAATGGTGTGCGGACATCTGAAGAAATCCTCATCTGATGGGCCAATCTGATGGATTACTAATAGATGCTCTGAAGCTTGAGCTGTACTGCAGACAAACTGCAGGCACCTAACCAAAGAAGATTGTGTTTTTAATTAAAATGCAAAATCCTTGCCATGTCCACATAACTCCAAGTAAGACCTTCTGCCAACAAAATGGTGGAACAATTGTTCTAAGGAATATAACCAGTGCCTAAACAACTGAACTATTGGTTTAGCTGTCTTAAAAAGTTGAAAGGATGGCTCCAATGGCACGTACAGTATGTGTCCTTAGAATGAATTAGGACAGCGTCTCTGACTTATAGTTATGGTTGTGGTTATGGGATTTGGCAGATTCTTTTGTCCAGAGTGACTTACAAATAAAACAATGCAATATTTAAATTCAGAGTGAACAGTTTTAAAAAGTTGGCAAGACTACATTAAGGAGAATAGCAATCATAAACAATATGGTCAATGCAAATTAGCCTTGAGATGGACACCATCTGGACAGAGGAAAAAAGGGAGGCCAAAAACAACCTTGGAGAACTGACTTCAGAACTGAATGGCTAACTTGGGGTGAGACACAACATGTTGAATCAAATAGGACCAGAGAGAGGTAATTGCAGCCTTGTTGCACATAAGGATTATCGATAGCCATCGGTCTCCCTGCTTTCCACTCTTTCACTATTTCACATGTTCTGGGCCTTGTAGATCTTTCCCATTCTCCTTCATTTCACTGAACTCAATTATTCATAGCAGGTGTCACGGAAAACCAGCACCACGGTCAGCTACCAGGCCAAACATGCGTATTATCAGTGCTCTAACTGTCATGATAATTTCTCAACTTTTTACCTTGCTAACTAATTAGTTATTTTCATGGTTTGGAACTGGAAATGTTTTGATTTGAATTAATTTGAGAACTTTAAATAATAATAATTAAAAAATAAATTTGAATGTAATGTTTCTGGTTAGGTAAGTCACTTTAGATAAAAGCATCTTCTAGGAAAACATAAAGAAATCTCACAGCATAACTGGAACTGGAGGACCTGGAAGAGAAACTGGGAGTGTTGAGTGCTGCTGGGAATTAGTTTAGATTTCCATAATGGAAATATGAGATCCAAAACCACTCAGTTCCCTCCCCGATTATATGGCAAATGTTCTATATATGGATGACATCATGCACCTTTCAGATTCCACTGACAGCTCATTATATTGGAGGGAGGGAGGCAGGAGAGAAGACAGTGATGAGCTACAGCTGTGCCCTGTTACAACTGGCACAGACATAGCTCTAAATAGAAACAGTGAGTTTTTGTCTAATGGCCAACAGCAGCAAATCTGCCATTACTAAAAAGTTAGCTGGTTCAAAACTGATGTGTTTTGCTGATACAGTCATAGAGGAGCTGTGTTGCAATAAGATGCACACATTCTTTCAGGTGTTCCTCCTGACACAATCTACTGTACATAATGAATGCCCTTAAAAGCTGACGTGAAAGATGTGCTCTCACCTCCCCTCAATCAAAATGAATCCTAGCATGTTATACTACCTACAAAGACAAACCATTGAAAACTACATCTCTCTCTCTCTCTCTCTCTCTCTCTCTCTCTCTCTCTCTCTCTCTCTCTCTCTCTCTGTCTCTCTCTACTCTGTTCCAGAAACATGTGATGAGTTGTCAAAAAGTAACCCCAGAATTTAACATGACATTGGTCATGATTGCATTGGAAAACATATTTTGATTGACATTGAACATGTGTGCAAAAAACATGACAAAATGCAAGACTTTGTTGCCATTTATGAAGTACTCTGTAATATCTATATTATTATTAGCTTACTATCGTCACTTATAACACAACAATCACAACAGTTTGAAGAGTTGCTTTTCCAAATGCTCTAGCAACTTGCAGCACTTTTAATATCAGCTCTGTCCTGAAATGGAGCTGTTGTAGTGAACCAGCTCTGAAGGAAGAGTTTGATGCCGATGCTGCCTAATTTTCAAACTCCATCTATGGCCTGTTGTGACCATCATCACAAACATGAAGCCTAAAAGTAATTTAATAAGTAGGAAACCAAAAAAAAAAAAAAAAACCTCTGTCTGTCAACATGAGATGTTCAGGATGTTATTTAATTATAAATTCAATAGAAAAAAATGTGGGAACACCCCAGTTAGCTGTGCCATTTCACAATCAGTTACCCAGTGTGCCCTTTAGTTTGACTTTTGGTGGGCCTTCAAACAAGTTGAAAACCTCTGGCATACATGAAAGTAACAAAAAGACCCTATGGATTTCAGAGTTCAGTTAAGGAATGTCAGTAAAGAAAATTGGGATTCGTCTATAAGCAAAGACATTGTTGCGTGAATGTTCAGTGAGTATCCAATTGGAAATGTGTAACGGTAGGCCTATGTTACTTACCGTTTCGTTTGGGAATTTCTTGAATGCAATCACTGTATCGCTCAATGGGGAGCAGCACCTAGCATTTTTAGAAGGCAATACAATTTCATTTTACTGTCTGATTGATTGCTGCGAACTGTAGTCATATGTTTTCGTCCTTAAAGACCTCCCTAGTCATTTGCGTTCCCTTCTTCATACTCCAAGTAAACTTTTCACGCTGGACAATGCAGTAGGCTAATGCAGGGAGTTGCATTCCTTGCATAGCGGTGGGGAGAGTCAACTGGGAGAGAGAAGGAAGCAGGGGAGGGGAAATTGTTGACTCTTGCAAAGGAAGCCATAAAGTTGTCTCTAATGTGACCAGCAGCAACACAACGCTCATGAGGCTACGACTGCTGGTCGAACTGTCGTTGGAATATATTTGAAAGTGAGATATGCAATCAAACGAAATCCTGACGAACTGTGATCTCGCCAGCATGTCAATAGGCTACGACATCAAGTACCAGAGATCAGACGATGCGCTGGAATAATTGTCTCAAGCAAACCTTGTAATCTGTCATTTCCGATTTGTTTTAAAATATCGTTCTTTTTTTTGTCCAATAAGGACTTTTCAACGCAAGACTTGGTCAAAGGTTGTCATGGTTAGTGCCACGTTTAGTGCGCTGGCCATTGCGTCTCCAAAGCGTAAAACGTCGATATCATCAGCTTAGTCATAGGTGGAACTTCACTTTTATGTCTCACATTCAACTGGTTATTTAAATCGCAACTTAGACGAAGCGTCGACCGCGCCTTGCCGAATGGGCATGACTGTTTTGATTATTCAGTTTGACAAGAGCGTGCCAACTACACGCACAATGTGGGATTGACGGCTGAGGAATGGCATCGGCGATATTCGAGGGCACATCTTTGGCCAACATGTTTGTGAAAGATTGTTGGGTTAACGGAATCCGGAGACTTATTATAAGTCAGCGAGGCGAGGAAGAGGAATTCTTTGAAATTAGGACCGAGTGGTCAGATAGAAATGTGTTATACTTGCATAGGAGTTACTCCGACTTTGGAAGATTATTGAAAAGGCTTTTGGAATGTTTCCCTGAGGACAGACGAACCCTGTCGAAGTCACCACTAATAGAAGGTAAGCTTTCCTCCTCGATTGTGTTGATAAACTAGTTAGTTGTTCTATGTTCAATCTCTCCAGTCATTCTGTGGATATTGATGCTGGCCCTGGCTTTAGTTCCAGTGCGAGATGTCCAATTAGTTAGCCATCTGTGTTTATTGGTCTACACCCCAAATAAAATTATTTTAAGAGTCATTTTGTGCTCAGTAAAATGAACTCATGTGCCTACTTGGCACCAGCAGGTGTGTGACTGTTACACTGTTTCAGAAACAGTTTTCACAGGGGTAAATATAGGCCATATTTCTAAAGTCAGACCTTCACTTGGGAGTTTAATAACATAGCTTTGAACCATCTCCTGTCTTGTCACATATGAGCCACAGTCAGAGATAGGCCCCTGTGTCACGTACTAGGTCTTAAAAAAGGAATTTGATCTCAATTTGGCACCTCCTGTCTCATGATCATTGCTAGAAATAAAATGCTCATGTAAAAGGTTTATGGGCGCCCAGATACACACCTTTACAGGAGAGAGGAACCAGGACTAGGAGAGGCAGCACTACTCTAATGACTGGTGGTTTTACACTGTTCACACACCTTTCCTTTCTTTCTTTGAACCAGTCTTTTTTTTTTCACTGTAATGTGCAATGCAGTTTGCAATATTTAGATACTGTTTAGCGAAGGTGGTAATTTCAGCCATTATGCCTGACAGTATGGTTTATGGTGATCTATATGGTGGTGTGATGATCAGTTCAAATACTCCCCTCTTTGGACTGTGTAGCATTTTGTTGTAATTATTCAATTACAGGGATCCCAGTCCAGTCTTTCCTGCTGACGTGTGCTTCACTGTAGACCCTGACCACTCTGATCATAGCACCCATAATACAATACTTCATAAAGACATGATTATTAGTCACAGGTTGAGTCAAAGCCTGCATTGCAGCCTGTCTCCACAAGCGCTAGAAGATCGTGGAAAATTACAATATCTCTCTTGTTCAGTTACAGGGACCCTGTAAGACTTGACAGCAAAACAGGCAACCATGATGAACTATTTTAATATCAGGGAATATATAGCAGCAGTGACTCAATTCACAACGTCTCTATAGAGCCTACAAGGAATTTCATACAACTTCCTTCCTACCATGCAGACCTAACCTTGCTACTGATACCCCTTCAGATATCTTCTAGTTAGGCATACCTGTCTTCATTTACTGTACTATCTACATATATTTTTAAAAAGTTAAAAGTGATCATTCTACATCTAACTGGTGGCTTCTAGCTCTGCGTCGTGAGTGCCAAAATAAAAACATCTTTGTATAATTATAAACACTTGAGTAATAAATTGCACAACATTGATGTTTTGAATAAAGAAATAGCATGGGAATAAGCAATTATCCAGAGTGTAAAAGAAACTGTTTTGATAGTAATTTCTCTGAATTGATATGCAATGAATTATACCCCTGCCATTGCATTTGCAGACGATTTAATTGTAACAGGCTGATAGCAAGCATTTCTTGACTTGCACCTGATTGTAGTGTTGTTGTTCAGCTGGTCACCCATGTGGTGCATGCTCTGGCCCGCCTGCTCCAGCGGGCTTATCGGAGGCTGGCAGAGTGCAGCGCCAGCGCGTGTGCCACCGCGCCAATCAGTCTCAACTTCAGCGGCACCTCTGCTTTTGTCTGTGCCCAGCCAGCCAAGGTGTAGTTTTCCCAAACAACACCAAACAGCCTTTTATGGCCACAGCAGTAGTGTACCATCATGCCCACTCCTGGGGATATATATAGGCCAAGGCCGACTATTGTAGTGAAATAATGACAATGACTCACACTGTCACAAGTTTTCAAAGGCTTCTTAATTTTTTTGGCACCTCATTCGGTCTTCTCTGTGTGCATGTGTGAGAGAATGAGTGAGTGATCATGTGTTTGTGTGTGTGTGTGTGTGTGTGTGTGTGTGTGTGTGTGTGTATGCGTGTGTGTGTGTGTGTGTGTGTGTGTGTGTGTGTGTGTGTGTGTGTGTGTGTGTGTGTGTGTGCGTGTGTGAATGTGTGTCTGTGTGTCTCTGTCTGTCTGTGTGTCAAGATCGATGGTTTTAGACTGAACCTGAGGAATTTGAGAGTTTGAGAGACTAATATATTGAACACACTCTCTCTCTCCTTTAACTGCTTTTATACAAATCAATGTTTAATTTGTATCCATTGAACATTTTTTCAGAGATGGACATTTCTTAAGCGACGATAGCTCATCTCCTACACTGCTGCTTTCTCAATCCTATACTGTAGCTCCAAGTGCCATTCTTTCAGCATGGCTCTTGTTTTCCTGCTACTGGGGCCTTGCTAGGCAACTGGACCAGACACAACACTTTTTAGGCTGATGTCATCAGAGAGTGACACACGGTGCAGGGGTGGCCAGCGGGAGAGGGAGTGGGATCCTAAATTTATCCGCACCACAGAGTTTCTCGGCAGCCCTGCATGCGCACCATGCAGGCAGATGTGACATTCTGAGGGTGTGTGTGGAGAATGGACACATGGCTTGTGTAATAGGCGTTGATGTAAGAAAGGAAGTGGACAGTTGTACCATGTCACGGATATGAAACTTATCGGCGCAATCTTATTCCGAGGACATTTAAGTTGTGGAGTGCTATGGGTCTGTCTGGATGAATTCCTTGATGGTGATATGATATCATCACAATCGAGTTTATTATAAATGACGTCAGCTGAGCAATGGAGAAAGCTCTTTAACAGTGTTCATTTTACATATGATGATAACAACACTTGTGCGCTTTCTTTAGTGTTGGAAGACCCATACAAACCTGTTAGCGAATTTGAATTCGCTCTGCAGGTTAGTCTGACTAGGAGCCCATTGGCAACCATTTCCAATGTTTTAAAAACCGAGGCACCAATCACCATTGATAATGGGCTTTAAATGGTGACAGATAGAGCAATGCATTCCAAGCAACCGATGGCTGTGCTGATGGCGACAGGGTTACACAGATATGGACGTGAATTTCCTTTGAATAGATTAAACAACATTGAAAACTTTTATTAACACAATTTGATTGCAGGACTTCTGAAATTATTTGGTAAGAGTTATGTAGGCTACCAATTTAAGTAAAAAAAAAAAATCACTGCTAGTTATGCCCCAGGAAGTCGTAAGTCAATGAAGCCATTCTAGATTCACTTTCAATCTCAATTGAGATGTGTGGCTTAGTGTTAACGAGGCTTTCTTAGGTCAACTTGTATGAATCTACATACCAGAGAGAAATGAAAGATAGTCAGACAGTTAAACACACCGAAGAAGCAGAAATAAGGATATGACCAAGCAAATGTAGTTCCCTCTTTGTCAGTCTTCATGATCTGCATTTTCTGTGGTTCTCAACGATGTACTTGCATGCATAATGCAATACATTTTAAATGAAAGTATCTGCACACAAGAAAACTGTCATTATGATATGAAAGTGACCATTTGTTTTAGAAGGTCTTGAGATATCCGCAAAGGTGTAAAAGTGCAAGGTTTTGCTGCCATACTGTTTATCAGAGTTAGCATGATCAAGCCTTTTCTCGCATTCCTCCAGCACACTTTAACCGATGATATGAGAAAAATATACTGTAGCTGCAAAGAAGGTGACAATCTGGTGCAGCAACTGCATAAGAAAGAAGAAAGAAGAAGAAAATGGAAAGAAAGACATGTTTAAAGTAGACATAGAATGGAAATGCATTGCCTTTGTTGAACAAGATGTCTGGTCCATGGCCTCAAACCTAATGTGAACCGAAAACACACTTGTTTCCTCCTACAATATATGCAAATCTTGAACCTTGAAATTGCCATTACAAAACGATCAGATATTGATAACGGTGTGAGATATTGGGCCCTTTTATTTCTCAGCCTAAATTACTAATGCCATTGTAAAATAGCATCTGACCAGAAGTATACCTTCTATGTTAACATCAGAGAATAAACTTTGTTAGTCCATTATATGTCATTTTTAAGTAAATACTGTAAGTCAAACTAACAGACTTCATATTTTTCCAGTATATGAAGTGGCAGGTGGTAACTTGGAAAGGTTGGTCTTTATGTTCCTTTGATATGGAGCATAACCTAGAGGTCATGACATGAAAGTTATGTAATGTCCAAAGTCTGCATGAGGAGTAAACACATGCAGATGCAGAATGTCATTTCTGCTATTTGTTTTGGTAATATCATGTGCAAATGCGGAAGTTACAGTTGCTTTCATTCAACCCATTGCTTCTTTGATAAACCCATTCCAGGTGATTCAAAGATGAGCTAAGACCAATAGTCTTTCATCCACTTGACCAACTCTACCTGTAATTTTGGTCGATCAAGGTAGCTTAGACGCTGAAATGTACAGACACGAGACGCTGAAATGAAGAGAGACTAGATTTGTTAAATGAGTAAGAATAATTCATACAGTGTACACTCAGACACAGACACGGAAAAAGGTAGGACATGTTAAATGTTTTCTTTCCCCATTAGGGCAGTAGATTGAAGGATGCACAGGAAAATGTTTAACTGGGGATGCAGCTGTTTCTGATTTGTTGGTTGTTGTTGTTTTTAGGAAAGATGATGTTTTGCTATAAATATAAACCAACCAATAAATGATCTGTTTCACTCTCGTCTAAACAGAAAGAATTGTTTTTGTCTTGGCTATTACAGCTCCTGTTGATAATGTCTGACCACCATCAGAGGAGACACCTGTGTCCAGACTTATAATAATCTGTATCCACCAGTGTGAATGAACAGACTTGTGTTTTGGAGAGAGGATTAGCGTCTAGTCTCTGCCACACAGCTGTGTTTTTGTTTTGTATCACCAGCACCACTCACCCCTCCTATGTTATACAACATACTCACACTGGTCAACTCTTTGCCTGGTTACTTTGGTACATGATTTTTTTATTGAAATACAGCAGGAAACATCAATCACAATTGTTGCAACAAATGGCATATTTTCAGAGGAAACCATGTTGAACTGTTCAATTGATGTTAAATTGCTCCCTTTGGCATTCTTTTATCTTTTCAGAAGGATGGGAATGTCTTAATGAAAGGTGTTGCATACTTCTATCCCTCTGCCCAGGTGCTACTGCTCTGAGGTTGTTTTGTGTGGCTTAGAGGGCTGATTCAGAATGAGTTCTGCTCCCACTGTATTAACGTCATTGTTATCGCCACCACTCATCTTCAGCATGACCATAGGGATCTATGAGATCATAGCTTTCCTCTGAATACTCAGCTCTGTGTCCGTTAGTCTGAATCATGTCAGTGTCATTGCAGAGGCCATGTATGGATCAGCAGTCACACGTTAAACAGACGATAAACTGATTGCCATCCTAGTGTCGAAATCCTAGTCCGAAAATCAATTTTGCTCAAAGCAGAAATTACTGTATGGGAGCCAAATTTTGTGAGACCCCTTAGAGATATGCATAGTTGGTGTGCCTAAGTTTGCTGATTTGTGCCAGCAAACAATCCCATACCCAAAATCTATATTAGCTGGTACTGCCGATTGTTCACTATTGTGTCACCTGAAGAGAATCTGGACTTTTCTGTGTGCCCCTGTAAATGACAGCATTCAAATGGATATTGTGAAGCAAAAGGTTAGCGCTATTGAACTGCCAGCCTTCTGTTTTTTCCTGGGGCTGGTTCAGTTGGATGTCTGGTTGCTAAATCACTAAGCCTTTGTGGCATCTGATAAGGCACTATAGTGTGGAAAGGTTATCAAGACTGTCCTTTATTGCTCATTGTTGAATTCTGTACCTGTGTGTTTACATTTATTGGTATTTCTTGTTATCCAGGGCTTGTGAACATTAAGGAAGCCAGTGACATTGAAGTGAAGCTGAATGAAGTGGAGAAGTTGTTGAAAAATGCTATCAGCTTGCCCTGGAAGGTATGCCATATACACTGATCTTGGACTGCTCCTTTAATTTGTTGCATTTGAAGAATGAGTTGGGAGTAAAAGGCTAGTCGATTTGTATCCTCATTAGTG
This sequence comes from Sardina pilchardus, assembly GCF_963854185.1. Lineage (NCBI taxonomy): Eukaryota > Metazoa > Chordata > Actinopteri > Clupeiformes > Clupeidae > Sardina > Sardina pilchardus. The sequence goes on from NC_085012.1 coordinate 5,893,366, forward strand.
AAAGAGAAAAGAGAGTGGATTTCTTAAAATGGAGAAATGACTTCATACTTACCTGTATAGGTTTGGGCCTACCTACAGATGTATTGCTGTAGATTTTACGAGGCATATCTTGTTCAATGTTACGTAATACATTTTGAACAGGAACTCAGCCATTGTCTTTCACTTCAGTATTCCAGGTCAGAGGTCGTGCTTACTTTCTTTGAACGTTCACCACTTGATCAAATCCTAAGGAATGATAATGTTCACAAGATCCAACCTTGCTTCCAAAGTCCAGTCAAAATATCTGGTAAGTCACATGAAACTGTGTGTGTGTGTGTGTGTGTGTGTGTGTGTGTGTGTGTGTGTGTGTGTGTGTGTGTGTGTGTGTGTGTGTGTGTGTGTGTGTGTGTGTGTGTGTGTGTGTGTGTGTGAGTGTGTGTGTGTGTGTGTGTGTGTGGGGGGGGGGGTTGGCTGTGTTTGTCTGAAGGTGAGCTCAGTTTGTGTGTATGTAGCAATATTGTGTTCAACTAGAATCAGTTATGCTTATATTGCTATACATTCGTTGATTTGAATTGCTCCCGGCTTGTTACAGAGATCATGAGATCCAATGGCTTCTGTTTGGCCAATACGGAGACCATTGTGTTTGATGAAAGCATCCCCCAGGAGAAGGAGAGACCGTCATCGACTGACTCAGCTGAGCATTCGTGAGTGTTTTTCACATGTATATTTTTAATGATTCCTGTTAAATCATACAGACATGAAGAGTGGTAATGCTATGTGAGACATGACATTTAGCATGCCTCTAGGTTTGCATGTGGTTGTATGTGTCTAGTCCCTGAATGTGAATGAGCCTCTTTCTGGACAGGAAGTAGCACAGAGGCATTTCCTTTCCTGGGTGTGAGTAGGAAGTGAAGGAAGTCAGCCTAGAGCTGGAGTATTCATCAACAATTTGAACCATGACCTTCATAACTCAGACTGCCTTTAACCTTTCAAGAACTTTTTCTCCCTTGCTCTCAACCTCAAACACAAACAAATATCAAGGTGCATTCTGCCAGCTCTTGTATTTGATAGACCATGCATGAGGTCATATGTTTGGGCTCTGAGGTTTGCCATTGTTATCCATATTCGGCAATTTAAAGCATAAACCTCTTTTGGCAGGTTTGAGAGTCAAATTCACTGTCTACCTTTTTTTTATCACTTCATGTGAAATCTTAATACTAATGCAGTTTCCCCCTCTGTTCTATGCTTAGGTATGATGACACAGAAAGTCTTCCTGTGGAGCCTGACCTCAGTGACGAAGAGCCTGAGGCATATGTCACCAACCTGTCCTACTACCACCTGGTGCCTTTTGAGACCGACATTCTGGAATGAGACGCTCTAGACATGCTTCTGGAAAGAAGCATCATCTACTGCACAGATGTCAGGAAAGCAGCAGCAGTGGTGTTCTCTTTGCTGATTTCCATTCCGTTCTCTCGGAGGGCATTGCTGGAGTTGTGTGATGAAGAAGCTTAGACTCTCCACAGAGTCACACCTCCTTGTACGCATGGCATCATTATCTCAGAGGTCTTCCTCAGTCAGCCACGGAACATTCACAGACGTGCCTCAGTCAAGTCATCATCACTGCCACTGATTGGACTAAATGAGAGAGGAGTGGTTATCAGGTCATTTCTGGATACGGAGGAAGGGGAAAGGGTGGTGGAGGATCAATGCTAATCTTGATAGGAAATCTCATTGAGCTGAGAGATTGTTGTGGTCACATCTTTTAGTGTCAACTTCTGACAGTAAATTTATTTTGAATACCTGTCATTCTCTCGTTTCCAAGGGCTGTTGAATTTGCTCTGTCTTGGGAACTATAAAGACTAAAAATCACACAGATATCTGGTTGCACTGCAGTGGTCTGTGATGAATTACGCTCGCATTAGACTGCACTGTCAGCTTATTTCACTGCTCTAACATTGAAGAGCATATTTGCTTTGAGTGAATGCCCTGAGCCAGAGGGGTGTCCTTTGGCATAAACCAGTAGGAAATATGCTTTGGTTGGAACATTGCAGCGTCTCTACGGTGGCCTCTGGAGTGCTGTTTATAGCACCATAGCACCACAATAACCATTAAGCCTGTGCATGCAATCAGAGTGGCCACGTGACAAATCGAAGCTTCCCAGTTGTTTCATGATGTGCCATACAGTAGTTCATTATTACATCACATCAACTCAGTGATACAAGCACAGTGTTGAACAGTGCAAGTGGGACTATTCGCATTAACATAAAACCAAGCATTCTGCTGCAGTCATATTTTGTTACTTTAGGATGCATGTTATTTCTCCTTCACATACATTCTCTCAGTGCCAGTTGTGATACAGTACAAGTATGCTGTCGAATTTGTCACGTCGAGTCATGTGCAGTTGTAGATATGTGTTGGTTTGTTTGTTGTTGAGAGGGCACCAGACAGTCTGCATGCAGGCGAAGTAGGCTACTTCTGCTTCTTCCTATCCTCCATTTCCCCTGCTCATGAGTCTGTTTAGTAACACAGTCATGCCCCTCTCTGGACTGTGGGAAAGCATTGCTCTTTCTTCAATGGATTTGTTGCAATGTGTGTGTGAGTGTGTGTGTGTGTGTGTGTGTGTGTGTGTGTTCGTGCACGCATGCTTGAATGTGTAACTTTCTTCTTTTTTGTTTTCCCTTCCTTTGCTGTGTTTGCATGGACTGTGGTTGAAAGCGTTGAAGGGGAGATGACACAGCGGAACAATGATCTGCATTGTGCAGCTGGAAATAAGCAAGACTCTTCTGAATTGAGTTGATGAATAAACATATTTGTGCACAATTTCTAGGATGTATAGTAATAGAGGACAGTATATAAACTGGAATGGTGGAAGTGTAGGTATTAAGTATTCATAAGCAGCACAGGAGTATCGATGCCAGAGTACTTGTTGATAAAACCTCCCACTTGCCTCTATCTGGATGGTCAGGTTTGTCTGAGTATTGCAGCCCATGTTCAATCATAAGCTAATCATGATACTCATGAGTAGCAAGTCATGTGAATAATTTCTAGGGAAGGGAAGTAAGTGATTGAGAGTTTTTTTTTATTATTATTATTATTGCAATTGTTTTATTTAATAATATGAAAGGAGATATTTATTTTTGTAATCACAAAAATGATCAGGTTTACAGTTAACCCGAGAAACATTCTCACTTTGCTGATCTTGGAGTGTTGCTAATTTTGATATATTGGAATGATGTAAAGATTCTCAGTGGGTGCAACCATAACATCAGACTGGAGAGAAAAATAAGTAAAAACCTTGTCAGATTGCCTTTCATTTAGGCTAGTTAATCAGTTTAAAAGTTCAGTGCTCGTGCCTGAAATCATTTGCATGTAATATGTTAAAGCTTTATTTGTAATAAACAATGTTTTTGGTGCTGCACTGTGTATGTTGTTCAGTTGATATTATCTTCCACTCAAGCACTCTGAATGCCTCACCAGTTTTGAACATATATTTTAGGCTTAGATCTTAGAGCTTAGATCTTCTAGTGCAACATTACCACCTGCTGGCATAACAGCGACAATGCTAGTCTCCATAGGCTGTTTGGTGCAGGACCCTACACCAGGGCACAGCAGCCTAGAAGCCAAAGTTCATGATTTAAAAAAGTAGCCTAATTGTAGCGTATACAGGCTAGTCTGAAGACCACATAAGTGATAAGAAATGGCTTCTATAGGCCTACTTCTTGGAAGGCCTTGCCCACTAGAATAATAATAATAAGACTATACAACAATGATAAAAGTTTTGATGGTGAAGCTCACTGTTTTACAAAATGTGTAAAAGAAAAGTTGCCTAAATAATCCATTTTATTTTGGGAATAATTATTGGTCTGGAGCTGTGACAATAGGCCCTCGCTACGGTGACAAGTTTGATACCATTTAGTAAAACATCATTTCAATATATGTTTTACTGTCTAATAAAATCGTAAGCTTCCAAAGTTTGACTTCAACAAAGTAGCCTGTCTTGTTCTGTCACATCGCTCTTCTGCAACACTTCCGATAGAATGTAGCGGGGTTAGTGCGCACGCGCAGACGCCTTGGATTTTCTTGGTGTATTTCCTGTTTGATGGTTCTCATTCGGAAAGATGGCTGAAGTGAGAGTCAGTTTGGTGTGTGCAGGTAAGTTAGTCTTTGGCTACCTACAATCATTGTGGCGTTAGGATGTCTGCTTTAGTCAGCACCGTTATGAGAGTATTCCCAAGCGCGATGTGATCAAACGATGCATTTACAAGAGTTCGGCCCTGGCTGGCTAAGCAAGCTGATGGATCATCGAAAGCTATTTGGGTAGCAGCAGAAATCTCAGAGGAAGATGCACTGTTCCTTTCGTTAACTTACAATGTCATTCATCATTGTGAATTATGTTGTCTTTTGTTTTCACAGTGCTTTTTCTAAGTTCGGTGGTAGTAGCATTAGTCGAGGACCTCGATGACTCGTAAGTGATTTCATTTTTAAAAAAGAATGAGCCCATGCCTGTTCCATAAATTGGTTAGCAAATGTAGACATTGCACCATTTTTACCGTAGATTATCCAAGTCTTACAGACTACAGGACATTCACTCAAAAGTAAGAAGAACATTTTGAAGACAAGAGCTTGACTAGGCCTAGCCTAGTATTGGAAGTGTTTCTGAGAGAACAGGGAAATGGCCTGTGCATATTGTCCATTGGGTGAAAGTAGCATATCGTATTCTCTGGTGATTCTGATGTATATAATGCACTGTTCGCTGACTTAAACTTTGTTGACACGCTTTGTTGATGTATGCAGTCATATCCTTTTTAACAGTATGAAGTGTTTTGAAATTCAGACAGTCATAACTGTCAGTTGCAACTGCATTCACTGATCTTGCCCACTTCCTAACAGGAAAGAGCACTAAAGGAAACAACAGCCTGTCATGACATTTTGTAGCATAGGCTAACTTATTGTATTGGTACAGTAGTTGACTAATGCAGCATTAACATCCTCATTGTAGACCTTTACCATCCTTTATCATATGTCAAGTAATGAGCTTTTTTTCATCTGTAAACGTGTGCTGCTCTTCTGTAGGTTTAAAGACAACCGCATGGATGATGTGTGGATAGTAGACGTGAGTATCTCTATTTCACACACAGACACGCATAGAGACAACATTCAAGCCCTGTGCACCCTTTAGATCCACTGCCAATGGGCTCCCTCGACAGCTCTGTGATTTTCATCCCTTACGGAAGCTGCTAGGCCAGTGGACCAGGAGACGATGCGCTGTGCTGTGTTTTTTAGTGAAAGAGAAGTCATGCATGCTAGATCAGGCGGGTGCAAATGGCGGGGCTACTGGGTGGGTTTAGTCAGTGTGCGGATGATGTGGTATCAGAGTTGGTTCAACACAGGGTTCATGTCTGGAGCCTGGGCAGATGGCTGGGGCAGTACAATGAGATAGGCCTTTGTCAAAGTGCAGGAAGGAAGTTGTATCCAGTCTAACTGGACATAGTCAAAGAATTTACTAGCTTGGGTCTGTTAGACTGTATGCTGCTTAAGTTATTAAATATTCTTTGTACTAATGAGGAATGGATGTTTTGATTGCACAACATGTGTTCAGTTCAGTTTTCCATGAATATGCTCTCAGGTTTTAATAGTTCAATGTGAATAAACAATGCAATGTAGGATTAACCCTTAAAATGAAAGTGTGGTGCTTATAGCCTACTTAAATGTGAGCATCTTATGATAATATTATTAATAGCTTCACAGAGTACTGTAACTCACCTTTGCTTTGTGAACAGCAGAAGCCTGAAATCTTATTATTTTTAAATTTTTTTTTTAAAGATTGTACATGTTTAATGTGTGGTCGTGTGCTCTCCACTGTAGTTTTATGCCCCCTGGTGTGGCTACTGTAAAAAGTTGGAGCCAGTGTGGCATGATGTCGGTGCGGAGTTGAAGAGCTCCGGGTCTCCAGTCAGAGTGGGCAAGATGGATGCAACTGCGTACTCTGGTGAGATTGCATATTTCATTACAATATACAATTAACAATTAGCAATTGTACAATAGCAATTTGTCAGGGTTGTCATCTTTTCTGCACTGTCCTTTATACCAGTGGTTCCCCAACCTGGGGTCCGCAGACCCCATTAGGGGTTGCCAGAGATTGATTAGGGTCTGCACAACGTTGCCTTAGCTGAGGTTGTGAGGTTACCAAAATTATATTTGCACACATTAAATATATAAAATCCCAATAACACACCCAATTGGATAATCAAAACTCTGTATAATCCAAATTAGATCATAGTTTTTGTTTCACATTTAAATTCATGTAGCTATTTATTACCTCATTCGTAATTCATCCCCGGACCCCGGTTGTTGAATAAAGCAATGTCTTGTGTCTGTATGTGGAAAGGAGTTTTGGGTAGGGGGCCCTGCCTTGTCTTAGACACAGGCAAGGGGGCCTTCAAGGAAACAAGGTTGGGAAACACTGCTTTATACACATAAAACAAGATGATATTTTAATTTACTATAGATTAGGCCTATACATGTGACTAATATATGATGTGTGTGTATATATATATATATATATATATATATATATATATATATAATGAACTATTTCTTAGAGAGACAGTTCTCTTTGAGGGTCCTATGCATTTGGGTGATTGGTGCTCCTTAAACAAATGCTTGAGGGAAATCTCTGCATTATGGCCTCAGTGGTATTTCCACCTGACTACTATGGCATCCTGGGTGACAAGAAACACAGATTAACTTGCACTTTGGGCCAATCCTCTAACGCAAGTTAATTACGATAATCTCACTCAGGAATTTAAAGCAGATTATGTGACATTAAGGTTTGGCCACAGCTTTGTTAAGAGGCTACTTAAGACTGGTAAAGCAGGTGAGGAGAGTGTGCTGACTCCTGGATTACCACAGGCCTGGCCATCTAGAGAACAGAGATGAGAGAGCTTTACGTGTTGCAAGCAGAGGATTATGGGTCTTGGCACTCTAAACAGCAGGCCGGTGAGGTGTGCCGGGGATGGATATAAGCACCAGCCACCATCCAAATGCTGGTAAAGATGTGAGCGTGGCTGGTAGATTTCAGGCACAAAGTAAAAATGTAATATTGAGTGGCTGGTGAATTTGACCACAAATCTGCAAGTGTCTTTTAGACGTACTCATTGTCAAATTTTGATTTCCACTCCAGAGGTGTGCAAGTCCCAAACCTTTCTGTTTTAAAATTCCAAAACATCAGTATTACTTTACTCAAGGTCAGTACACTCTGTATCTTACAAAGGATACTGATAAAATGACCATAACTACAATAAGATACATTAGCACTGATCTTATATGACTTATTTAGTGCAGTGCCCGTACAAGCAATGTTTTCCAAGAAACATGTTGCCCAATGACGTTGATGCAGGTAGATCATGTTAGATTGAACAGATAAACCAAATTTTAGGTCTAGAGTGGTTCGAGAGTTATGCGTGCCATAGACAGACAGACAGAGTGACACACAGACAGACGTTCCTTGCATTAATAGATAGATGGAGTTGAAGTCATGGGGCCCTGATTGAAATGAACCCAAGCTGCCCTTGAGTTGTCCTGAATGCACTCATCCAATGGCACTTTTCCACTGATAGGGAAGCCTGCAGTTATGGGTAATGTATCACAGTTCATGCACGTGCAGAACATACAATCGGCGTCGGCGTTCGGTGTGTTCAGTGGCACTTTTTTGACCGACCAGGGGAGAAGAGAGCCCGATTGATAGTCCGACTGCTTTTCTGCCGACGGTCGGCCGGTCGAGTTGGTGTGTTCAGGCCTTTAGATACAGTGGCTCCTGAAGGACGGAGTTCTATAACCCTACAGTAGGTCCATGGCAACTATAGTGGATATCTGGATAACACAAAGCATTAGTTCTTTGACATTTCATTTCTTCATGTTACTTCACGGAGCATACGTGTACGGTTGCTCTCTATGGATCTTTAACATTAGGGATCCACAAATATTGGATCTCTGATATATTCAATCTCATTTGTTGGCTAACACAGATGTACACACTTTTTTATCTCCTCTAAAGCAGTGGTTCATAACTGGTCTGGCCTTGGGACCCTACATTTTCCTGGTACTTAAGTCACGCCCCATATTTTTAGCGTTCAAGCCAAACTGACACGGTGGGCTATGTGGTACTACCTGCTCTGTACCTGTAGGCTAGGTTAGGGAACATGCTGATGTACGGCACATTTGCAAAGTCAACAACTCCTTGTGTCACCTTTCAAAGTAGGCTACTCGACAGGTTTGTCTTTGACAGTAGGGTGCTTTGTTTCTACAGTATGTGGTGTTTTAGTTTTGATGGTTTCATGCTCTCATGTGCCAGTAATTCACTGCACATTGCACATTGTCCTCAACACGTGATTATACCATTCAGGGTCGTATCATAGGCTACTGGCATACAGTATAAGCTCCACAACCCACCCAGAACGATTCCATGACCCACCAGTTAAGACACACTGCTCAAAGGGTCTCTCCTGTACTAGAATTAATCTACTGCTCTTATTGTGAATGCCTAGTTGTTGATATGCAAACCTTTCACTGAAAGTGAAAAATAAGGAAATCATTTCACATTGGCGTAGATGTAAGATATGACTAAACATTTACATCTCAGCCCATGGAATGTATTTATATGATGCTTCCTCTGAGACCCTTATGGCAATTATATTGTCGCCTGCCAGGAATATCTGCAGAAAGTTTCTGTGCTGATAATCTAATTGTGATGTGGTCATCTGCTTATAATGGCCTAGCGATGATATCATGCTTCTCTATTTTACATCATACACATTGAGGACCCCCTCGAAAACGAGATGCTCCATCTCAAGGGGTTATCCTCTAATAAAGTAATTTGAATTTGAAAAAAGAATTTTAACAAATAGGCCTCTTAAAGCAACAGTAAATGCTGATCATCTACTTTTTGAGGTGTAAATGTGTTTACAGGGAACACATTTTTGTATCCCTTCCAAATTCACTCTTGTGATGTGTTGTTAATGTGTACAACACAACTGCTGTGTTGTGTGGTTTGGGTTGGATCACATCAAACATGCAAGAAAATGTTTCACCATGCTATTGCTTTAAATTAAGAAATCAGTGGTCTCTGATGAATTACTGTCCTACACTTCTGGCCATGAAATCAAGACTTTAATAATTTGATTCGTGTTCTTCCTCTTGGCAAGTTTTTGGGAAGGTGTCCTCTAATATAGATCATTTATGGACATGTTTTCTGTTACTAGGTATGGCTTCAGAATTTGGTGTGCGAGGATATCCAACAATCAAACTGTGAGTACTATATTGTCAGTATTTGTGTGTCTCTGTGTGTGTGTGTGTGGGGGGGGGGGGGGGGGGGCATATTCACATAAATAATTTGTAGACAATATAACGCTGCTAAAAAAACATTGAAAAACTAGATACACTGCATAATATAATCGCTGCTCAGTCCTGCACACTCTCTGTTCAAAAATACATCATGCTTGTCAATTTGTCTCCTACTCAATCCCCTACTCTTGCAACATTTGTGTTGGTAAATGAGTGTGTGCATGCTTGTGTGTATATCAGTCCCTCCAGGAATGTGTGATGTTGCGATCACAACAATTAATGCAAATTCAACCAATCCACATGAATTCTTGGTGACCTTGCAATTTTGTCCGAACACCAAAACTTCTCCTCAAATTTCATCTACCATAACGGTCACTCACACAGAATAGGCCTATGAGCCAGATGCCTCACTCACTTCTGCAGACACCAGAGGCCAACCTATAAATTGTCTGTTCCTTTGCAGTTTTGATGTCAATAAATAGAAGGCTAAAGTTAATGATTTGCTTGCTTGCTTCTCTCAACCTGGTGTTGCTAACCTACCTAGGCTGTGAAAGTAAGTTGACGTTTACATCTAGACCTGTCCTTGTTAGCTCGTGTCATTTCTATATACCAAAATATAGAAACGAATAATATTGCAAAACACTTACCTCCTCTATATGATCCAAGAAAGATTTAATTGGAGTTATGTTTTAGCCTTTTTTAACTAATGAGTAGAAAACACCCTGAATTACATCCACATATTCTAATGCACTATGCAAAAGGTTATTTCCACCCGTAGCCGAAAACAGTAAGATGTAAGCCTTCCAAATCACAAATCTCTATATGACCACTACACTAGCAGCGGTCATAATTGTGTATGTGAAACAGTTACAGCTGTTCATGCACATTAGTTTCTACGCACGTACAAATATTTATACAATATGACATTCCTGGTCATAGAGTTTGAATTTTACACTGCAAAATTAAAATCTAACCAAGTGTTCTACATCTTATATTAAAAACAAAAATATATTTGAGACTTATCTAATGTTCTCTCGAAAGATCATTTTGACTTTATTTAAGTAGACTTATTTGAAGACAAATTTATTCAACAAATTTGCTTGTTTTCAGGATGAAACTCTGAATTTAAGTCAAATGAGAAATGAGTTATGAGAAAGTGCTAGGTTAGTCTCTTTATAGAGATTTTTGGTCTCGGTAAGATTAAGATAAGATGATTCGAAGAAAAAAGTCTGCTACACCGTGAGCTCCTGATAAATACTTTTATATTGTGACATTTCCGCCGTAAGCCCTTCCTTGATATAACACTTTGTTAGATTTTATTAGATAAGCCGTTCGTGCTATGTTATATCCATTGCCAACACCGCTACCAAGAGTGCTATGTTTATTTTGTACAACAGTTCCAGTGACGACTAATTTAAGTTTAAAGACACAAATTTGTGTTTAATATTGTTTATTTAGATTTTAGTGTGTCCCCGGGAGTTTTTGCTTGACTTCAGAAGCTGCTGTCTTCAACTCAGAGTAACACATTTCAGGAGCTACTACTGGGGCCAGAGACTCTGGGGTGTTGCAGATGCTGTAATGGGAATGGCCCTTGAGGGCCCTGCTTACGCAATCCTGGGTTCTCTTGCTTCAGGAATGAGGTGTTATTGCTACTACTTACCCAGCGGGCCCCATTCGGCCTGATGGGGAAACTAATTTTGTTTGCAAGTTGGAGCCTAATGAAGGAAGAGAAAGCCAATGTGTGTCCTCATGTGTTGGCACACAGACAATTATGCTCCTCTTATCTTGAAAGTCTGATCAGTTCTTATTGATTTCCATACGTTTGTAAGCATAAGGAGTGGTTTGTCATTTGAAGGTCTTCACATGACACAGACCACACTGAAAAACAGCTATAGAAATTGATTTAGAGTCTTTCTTTCTTTTTTTTCTCTGTATTTTCTACACTGTTGACAAATTAACAGTATATAATATAGATGGATTAAAAAAAAGGCTTTATTGTCACATATAATGACAGAAAATTGACAAAATGTGAGGCTTATCAACAATATCTGAGTGCAGATAGTGCAGGCCATGAAAATGAGAGGCTAGAGAGACTAGGCCTCCCTTATTATGACTAAAATATAAGACATTCAGTCTGGAGTAAATTGGTACCCTCTAGCGTTGCAGTTATTCATGCCTGACCACCCAACCTGATCCAGTTAACCCTTTAATTTCCTCCTATATATCTGCCAGACAGGTTTGTGGTCTACAGCATACCCCATTTAGCTTTGAGATGAAAGGGTTAATGTGTGTGTTTTTTTTGTGTGTGGCCTTTTTGTACAGAAATGGTTTTCTCTCTGTTCCTTTTGAAAGTAATTAGTCCATCCACCATCACATAGTTTTTTATCAGACCCGCAGATGTCTACTTCAGCAGGGGCTTTAATATGTTGTTTTTAGCTGAGTTTCTTTTAAAGTGAGATCAGAATGAAGTATACTCGGGGGACTATTTAATGCTAAGCCTTCAGGGAAAATGGCTTTAGGGCTGCTGGGTGGGAGCACAGGGGGGGGGATCACTTCTTTTCTCCCTCATTAGGCTGGCAGACAGGGCAAGAATAATCTTTGTTTATGCAAGTAACCCTAGTAACCCCTTAAGGGCATCAGCAGAGTCCTGGCATCCATCACGTCTCGTTTAAGCAGAGTGGCATTACCTTGGAAACAATGAAAACAATTTGATGGAGTTGTTTTTATCCGCTGTCCAAGAGCACTGGCTGTTATATGTGTCTACTTCTTGTACAGTGAGGAAATAATGGACCTGTTTTTTTTTTCTATTCTCATGCGTGTGTGCTCTTGACCTTTTCCTCTGGAAGTGGGGATTTTCTTTCAGTTTGACCCATGGTACAGATACGTAAAAGAGGTGTAAAAAAACATATTTTGGTGATCTGGCTCACACTGAAAACAGCGCAAGTTTAAAATAAATAAATGTGTATATAGAATTTATTTTTATATATAACATCTGTTTTTGTTTAAATATATACAGTATATATATATAACCTTCCCTTTGCCAATAAAATACAAAGCAGGGAATTTGACACTGTTCCACTTTATGGACTCTCTTCAGATCTTTATATCCCCAGATCAATATCAATGTTTTCTCCTCTACATTCTCATCTTTAGATCACGCCAGTAGTTTTCTGTAGAATCTCCTTACTGTAAATGGTTTTCTATGCACAGTAGTTGAGAGTTGATCTTGAGTTTTGCATTATTGACCTGCTGTATGATCTTGTCATGACCCATTTGTAGTGTCTTGGCAGAGGAAGACGGATTTAAATGTTAAATGTCATAAAAGAGAATTCCATTGAATTTATGTTAACGTCTACCGTGCGCCATAATAAGGTTCCCAGGGCTTTTCGGAGAAAAAACATCCCCACACCATCACAAACCCTCAACCATTACAGTATAGCATGGGGCTCTTTCCGTGTAGTCATCCCTCTATGTACACTAAACTGATTTAAATGGTGGGAAAAAGAGAAGTCTAACTAAAGTTGATGTAATGAGGCACAATCTGTTGGCTAATGTAATGCCATGAGCATCGGAAGACAAACCTGTGGTGAGTCAGCTCAGTGCTATCACATGCCACACAATAGCTGCAGTCCATGCATCAGACACTTTGCTCTCTGAGTGACTGCACTTTGTTCATCATTTAAATGAAATAAAGAGTCTTTCTTTCCAAAAAGCTCAATTATCATTTCATTTGAACATGGAACTGTGTCCAAAGTCTTGGTAGCGTTTAGTGAAGTCCAGCCAGTTACATTTGCAAGTAAATGACAGGAAAGGCTCTTCCCTGGCTTTTCACTCTCCACTTATTTGAATTGTCTGCTCTCTTTTCTTTCTTTGTTGAAGAATGATTAGGACATTTGACTTCTGTGTCACCTTATTTTTATGCATCAGTGAAACTGGAAGCCTTTGATTTCTGCTTTAAATTGCATGGATACTGATTCATTTTCTTGAGTTAAATATAAATGAAAAAAACACTTTCCCCACATTTCCTTTGTTGAAAGTAATTATTTCTTGATGGGTGTTTTTTCCCCCACAAAGAATACATTTACTTCAACTACAGGTTGGATTTTTCTACACTTTACAGTTTGAGTTTTTGCTATTTATAGCACATCGTTACCAGGAGAGCCAATAATTGTGGAGCACATTGCCCTTTTGCTGAGTCTAATATAAATGCTGTTTAACCTGTAATACTAAAATGTATTGCGCAAGGAATGTGCTGGATGTTTGCGTTTGTGTAACTGATCATAAAACTTTTAAGAAATCAGATACAATTGCTGCACTTTTGGTGCCTTAAAAAGTGGTATATAAATGCAATGTGATATTACATTCCTTTTTATGTTTAGCCTTTGGTAATGCCATACTCATACTGTGCCAAATTAAACACGAATTGTAAGTGCTCATGTTTTTCTTTTTTGTTTTTCTTCAAATGGGTTTATTATGCTATGTATTTATTCAGAACTGTTAAGGCTTCTTAAGTACTCAGTCATGACACTGAATGTGTTTGTGTCCAGAAGGATGGGGTGAATATAAATATGATTTCCAGTTTAATCTACTCTGCAAGGTGATATAAGGTTGTTCTTGTCAAGCTCAATGTAGAATTGGATAGACCTTCTGATTATCTCTCATTTTCCTCTCCCCTCTCTCTCCTCTGACCCCCCCCCCCCCCCCCCACACACACACACACACACACACACACCTGCTCCCTCCCTGTCTCCATCTCAATCTGCATCACAGGCTCAAAGGAGATCTGGCCTATAATTACAAAGGGCCAAGGACCAAAGATGACATCATAGAATTCGCTAACAGGGTCGCTGGGTAAGGAATGGATAGCAGGCTTTTCTGGACACTATTTTGTTAAGCATTTCACTTGATGCTGAAGAATGCCTATGTGACAGCCATGTGTACATATATGTGATATAAAATGATTTAATTTACCATGTATTAGCATGTATTAGCATAAGCCCCTAGAGGTGAACTGTCATGGTTTTAAGGTGTCCGTAACACAAGTGTACAGGGAACATAATCAAATTGGTTCAAATTGACTCAAATTGACTTAGAGGAGTGTCACAAATCAGATACTGTGTGTTTCACTTTTATTTATTGTTGTACACAATCCACAATATGTGATGTTAAATGTGACCATCTACGTGTGGACAAAAATACACTAGAATATAGAATTACCCTATTATTGTCACATTGTATGCTAAGTACATTTGCCACAGCTGTCCACCAGATGGAGCTAGAGTATCAAGAGTAACAGTAGTGACTCTGTGTTCCAGCCAGGCAGTGTCACATGGTACCAGTGAAGTTTTGATCATTTCCTCCCATCATGTTGTACAGCTTAGACATTGTTGGTGCAACCGGTGTGTCTTTGTTCTGCCTGCTGTTTTTATCTTACTCTCCCTCCACTTTAGGCCAGCTGTGCGCCCCCTGCCAAGCAAGCAGATGTTTGAGCATGTCTTGAAGAGGCACGACGTGCTATTCGTTTACGTCGGCGGGGAGTCGCCACTGAAAGTAAGCCTGTAATAGTTGGAAGCAACAGCTGGCAGGTCATTAGAAAAACAGCCCATTATGACGTACTCCAACATTTTGTTGTGGTTGCTATATTTAGGAAGCAAATGTCAAAAATAAATCTATGAGGTATTTGAAGAGACTCTGCATAAATGACCTCTTAGCTGGAATCCAGCACTCGGTAGATGTTTTCTACTGTAAATGGTGTAATCTAGTTGATATATTGTGTTAAATGACTGTTGGCTGTTGACAGTGTTTTCTTAACAGTAGTGACAGATTGTGGTGCTTATCACTTTTGTTCAAAGCCTATGGGATCAGTGTATTATACATCCCATGTCATTATCAGACACATATGTAAAAACTATTCCTTTTTGTGTATTCCACGCCCCCCTCCCTCAGAATGATGAATGGCTTTTCTACCAGGGCTCCATCTATAGATTTTTTCTAATGCCATGCCCATGCTCTCATGTCCCAGAGTGGACACACTTGTCTGTTGCCTCCCCCACTGTGGTCATGAATCATGCATGATGGCCATGTCAGTAACTGACTGATCCTTGCAGCTAATGGCAGCTCTGGCACTGTGTGTGTGTGTGTGTGTGTGTGTGTGTGTGTGTGTGTGTGTGTGTGTGTGTGTGTGTGTGTGTGTGTGTGTGTGTGTGTGTGTGTGTGTGTGTGTGTGTGTGTGTGTGTGTGTGTGTGTGTGTGTGTGTGTGTGTGTGTGTGTGTGTGTGTGTGTGTGTGTGTGTGTGCGTGCGCCTGTGTGTGTGTGTGCGTGCGCCTGTGTGTGTGTGTCCTCCTTATCAAGGCAAACAAGCCCCCTCCATCATGGACTTCTGAAATCTAATATAGAATTCAGGAGGAAGATTGGATTGCAGCCACGCAGATTATTTCAAGTCAGACATGTTTAGCTCTTCTCTGACAATGAAAGAGAGAAACCAGTCTGAAAATGAATAGGGGCTGTTGGCTGACGCTCGTAACGTCTGTGTACCCTGGGCATTGTGTTTCTGTATGTGCCCCGCAGTGAAAATTGCGTTTATTGATTGGGCCATAAAGTGGCCCTGCAGTAGGATGCTGTGGCAGCGCGGGACGAAGGCGAGCGAGCACGTCCCCGTTAGCAGGGCTCTGTCACCGGAGCTTCCCAACAACTGTGACAGATTGGCCATAAAATGATGCTGATGTGGGAGACGGCGCCTATAACTCAGTCATGGCCAAAGCAACATTTCTGGGGGGAAAAAAATCAGCCGTAGCTCTTGGACGCCTCATTATATTGCGATTCACTTGGGCCCCGTGCCCTGGCCGAGCGCTGCCAGGACTGCGTCAAGGGCCAGTCACATCAGACGCGGCATGCGCTATGAAACCCATTACTTTCAATGGGTTGAGAGCGCAAGAACGGGTCTGCCGCTGCGCTCAGTATAGCGCCATTTTTGCCGCTTTGCCGCTCTTGCGCTACCGCGGTCAAAGTTGAAATATGTTGAACTTTGACCGCGGCGCGCTGTAAGTCAATGGTCTTTTGCGCGGAACCCAGCGGTAACCACAACAACAATCGTTAGAACGTTACCTCAACCTAGAGCATTCCAGCGGTGAGCGCAGCGCATGCCGCCTGTAATGTGACTGGCCCTTCAGAAAGCAGACGCCATGACCCTGGTCTCACCTCACCTCTCTTTCCTGGGTTCCAGGAGAAGTACATCGAGGTGGCGTCCGAGCTGATCGTCTACACGTACTTCTTCTCCGCCTTAGAGGACGTCTTACCTGAGGTGAGTTGCGTTGCCATGCACTCCACTCAAGTGTCATTATCCACAAACATCTTTTTGAATTTGTCCTATTTCACTGTAAACACGTTTTTGGGCTATGACATCCCTCCAGATAAACATGCCTGTGCTCTTTTACTGTTCTGTGCTAAAAGCTCTCTTACTCTCGTTTTGTCACCAGACTGTTACTTTGCCTGAGTTGCCCTCTGTGGTGGTCTTCAAAGATGGCAGCTACTTCACATATGATCGTAAGTCATTTTCTTCTCACGAGAGCTTTTACTGAGATAGCGTCCTCATGTGACTCAAATAAGCATTCATATTTCTTCCGAAATAGGCCTCTTTTCGCTACACACATGCAACCATAAATCTACGGAGTCTTGTGATGCAGCATTTCGTAATTGAATATCTGACCTGAAACAGCTTAGAAAGCCTTTGTGAGTGCGGTCCGGTTAAGTGCTATGTGTGTGTGTTTTCCTTCATGTTAGGCCTCCCTGTCAGCTGGCTTTAGCTAAATTACAGGCTGGTGCTAACCCTTTGTCCTCTGTGTCCCATGTTCACGCTGGTGTTTGTGTGTGTTTTGTCCCCTTTGATTTGTCCTTCCTCTTCTGGCTCATTGCTCATGGTTATGATCCGAGACTCTGCCATGGAGCCACACGGTCCAGCTTTTTGTTGGACCTGTGGTTTAGACTGTCACCGTAGTAGAGAAATCCACTCAGAATTCATGGAGATGAACAAGAGCAAGGATTGATCGTCTGCATATTTGGCTACTGAGAATGTGATATGCTGAAATTAGTTTGTCTCGACAATGTATGAACCTCTTGAAATTCAAAGGCACCAGCGTGCCAAAGCTGAAGCTTACAGGATTTTGACCAAGTGTAAAAATAGCTTACGGCATAATACACACACATTTCTATATGTCCACACACACATACAGTACGCACACACATTCACACACATGCTAATGTGTGAGAGAGGGAGAGCGTGGCATTGCATTGATGCATAGGAACTCTAAATAGAATGCTGCCAGTCCTCCGTGCTGAACTTGCCCAGTACCGGCTGAGATTTATCTGCTGTGTAACCTTCTCTTTTCACTGGAAAACCTTCTGTGTCTCAGGGAAACGGCATAGCCCAAGGTGAAATGGCAGTGTGGCTCTCTCTCCAAAGCACTTCAGCTGTGCTGGAATTATTCTCTCTGGTCATTCTCCCCTCAAATGGTCTCTACACACACATACCTCAAACCTGTGTGCCTGCCATGACCTGTCTCTGTACAAGATACTGGTCCAGATACTGGCTTTTCCCCCTCTTAGGACTGCAGTTTATGTATTAAGGTAAAATAATGTTACATTAATCAGATAAATTAATAACCTTAGATTGTGTAAATAAAAAGTCTATAAAAAACAATTAGCATACACCAATAACAGATCATCCACTGACAGAAATATCTTATAAGAAATGCAACACAGATGATGAGCAACTAGACGCAATCAGTAATGTCAAAGCTGTGAGACAGAACAGATTGAAGAACAGATATGTAGTTGTATACTTGCTTTTATCTTAAAAGAGGTTGTGTGCCAGTTCCTAGTACAATTACAGTCTTTTTTGGCATGAAGTCAGTCATACTCTTTATTGCATTGGGCCGATGTCCTATCTCTAAGGAATGCTTTAGCAATACACGTTTGTTGTTGTTATTTTTGCTGAAAACCCCCAATCCTATACAGCAAGACCTGCATACATAGCCCAAGCACACATGGGGTCAGTCCAAGTTCAAGTTCAAGTTCAAGTTAAAGTGTTTTAATTGTCACATACATTTTACATGTAGTGAAATTTAAAAGGGACCATTGCTCTGCATAGAAGAAAAAGAAAAAAAAAGAGAAAGCAAAATATACACAGTAATTGAAAGCAGTATAAAAATAAATAAATAAATACAAGTTACAAGTCCATGAGTATTCTGGCCAGCGTGGAAGTAACGTTGCCTGTGGTGTATTTCTGTGCCTTTCTCCACTGTGGTGTATTTCTGTGCCACTCGCTACGATGCCTCAGGTCAGCGGTAGAGCACCAGCTCTCCTCCGCTCTCCTGCATGGCCTTCAGCAAGCCTTTGTCCAGCACGTCAGGCGGTAGGGAGAACCGGAAGAAGACGGCGTCCAGACACAGTCCCGTCACAAAGGGCCCCCAGTAGTGGGAGTTGTCCAGGCCCGGGGCTCTGTGATGGGCGCGGAGCACGAACTCGAGCACTTTGGACGGCCAGGCCCCGGCCATGATGTCCGTCTGCTTGACCTCTCGGTTCCAGAAAGGTTCCTTTCGCCACAGGAAACCCAACAGGAAGGGGTCATCGCACTGAACCCTCACCACCCACATCCCGCCTCGAACTCTGTTCTCCACCACCGAGATATGCAGAGCCTCCAGTCCGTCTATTGTTGTCATGGCGAAGAGAGAGCGCAGGCAGGAAAGCACACCACCAAGCCCTTGGGAGATCTGCCATGTACATATCAGTATTCATATGCAGCGTGAGCAGACTACAGTAAAGACAATACACAGAACAATTACCTTCATTTCTACTGATATCTAACATTCCATGCGAATATCATAGGCTTAACATTGTTTGACAGTTTTTGTTACTAGGGAAATCATATGTGAAACGACCTATCAGTGCAGAAGACAGACTAATGCTCACAAGACCAGTAGTCTAGTCAAAGATCTTTTGAATTATTTTGACAGTTAACAATACTAAGTTAATACAACATATGCTTTTGTTTTGTATAGAATTATTTTTACCTGAATGAGGTAGCTGACGGCTTGACGGCTTTCTTTTCCCACGGTTGAAGCAATGGCCACTCGTGGACTGGGTTAACTTCCTGACAGAAGAGAACAGGTTGATTTGCGCAGGACCTCAAGTATGATAAGAGTTTGCATAGAACATAATTGCTTTCTGTGTTGGTTTTATATCACTTTTACTGCATTTGCAGATAGCCTTACAGAATGACCGGGTTCATGATCCATTGGCAATAAAATGAACTCCTGAAATGAGATGACACTTGGGCATGTGATTCCCTTATTTTGGGTATCAAAATAAGTACCCAGAAGCTCACAGGGTCTTTTTTTACTGGTGCACTCTCCTGAGACTGTGTCCACAACATGCAGAAAAAAGTGGGCTTAGCGTGAATCCTTGAGCGAGTCCTATGTTTTTCACATGCCAATATTGTATCCTAGAGTATTAGAAGAGAAGCTTCCAGGTTTGGGCTAATCCTGTTTGACACAAACCCAACCAAGCTTTGACTGTTTCTCGGTACAGAGCAAACTTTAAAGTCCTGCAGCAGCATTGAGCAGAATAAGCTGCAAGCATGGTAGCCCATACATTTTTTACCACTTGGAATGGGCGAATCTGAAGCACTACGGTGTTATGCTGGAATTAGATATTATTACATGCTGACTAATGCAGGAGCTTTTAGGGAAATCCTGAAATATATATTTTTTATTGCATTATGTAAGTCGCTTAAGCACTCCATCTCGGAGGAGGATAGGGGAACTGAGTTTTTCATGTTCACAGCAATGGCGAGGACAAAGTACATGCACGGCCTTGGCTACCTGGATTGTTGTAAGAGGGGAAGGACACGGCTCTTTTCAAACGTGCCTTTTGTGCGCTGCTTCCACTTGGTGTTTGCCACTGATCTATAAAGAATACCTGGATAGACTATCTCATTGTTGCTGACCCATCAACAATGAAGCCAATGGAACTGTCCCGAGTGGTCCCATAATGGCGGCGATGTGTTCCAATTCCATTGTTGCAGAACGGCAACATTCTTTTACTGTCTTCTGTCAATAGAGAGGGAAAGTAATCTCATCGCCACCTGGTGGTTGCGTTCCTAGAGGCTAGCGGGAGAGGATGGGATTTTCTTTTAGAAAAAATATATCTCGGCCCACGATCGGAAGTTAGTTAAATGCCTTCAATATGCTATCCATGTAGGTCAGCTCTATTGCTTCTAGTGGTCATACTTTATTTTTTAGGATCAGTTTAATTGTTTTGAGTTTGTTTGTAACATGGTGATAACGAACTACAGTAGCTAGCTACAGTAGCATTTGACGTCACCAGTTTGGGCGCTCCATCTCCAACTGATCAAAACGGCAATTTGCTTAACTTGCTTATCATATTTTTGTAATAACAGAGAGCGATGTAAACCGCGTGGTAATTACCTTTATGTTGGGATAACTTGTGTTGTGCTCCTACTCACACAAGAGCTGGCAGTAAGTGTGATTGTCTACTAACTAACCAACTAGCTAACAGGCTAATAAACAAACCATGCTAGGTGAGTAACGTCGTCGAAGGGTGTCACGTCACTTGAAGTTGTAGTCCATTTATGAAATGAAACGAGCAATTACGTTTTTTTTAAATAAGGCGAAATAGAGTCTGATATTTTCACAGTTAGTAGATTATTACAGTATGCCGACTGAAAAATATTTTTGGTGGATAAGATCGCTGGTATAGCTGCGTAGTATTTTTTTGAAAAGTCGGTCTATGGGACTTAACATTGGAGCTGCTCTTCGATAGGAACGCAACCACTTGGGGCGCTGGTTTTCACTTTCCCTCCCTATAGAGCTCCCCAGTCCCGCCCCTCCTCCGAGAGAGGTGCTTGTCCGGAAGTATAATTCTCATTCATTTCTCCCATTGACTTCTGGAAAAATTCGGATATAAAGAGTTTTAGACCATGCCTTAGGCTAACCAGCTACGATGTGACTCATAAGCATATAACTTATAATTTCGAGTGAAAAAATGAACAGAAAATGTAAAAAAAGCGAAAGGTACAAGACTGTGTACATATCTTAAATTCCGAGATAGAGAACTCAAATCCCAGGATGCTTTGCAAACGTACACACATTTCCAACATTTGCAGCCTAAAGATAGTTTAACATGGTTCCATATTAATCTGAGAAAAGAAGATGAATACTTCCTACCGTTTCCATTGAGTAAATTCAACCTTCAAGATGAGAAAACCGTTATTTTTCGGAAGACCACACATCGGTCCTGATCAGCCCTGCAGCCATTTTAAGTTTTGAAGTTCCAGCGAGACGAAGCTGGACGATAGGCGCGGGAAAAGCTGAGTACAGTTTGTTTGGCATTGCCATGGCAACGGCGATCTCTACCAATCAAAGGCTCTGCTTTCACCAGTTTTACACGTTAGGGTGTCGGGTAGTGTAGTACTCTCTCGTTAAATCGTGAATAAAGCATTGTTTTCTCAAAACAAGGTTGATGCCCCCATTAACTTTTGACATCTATATGAGCAGGTATAATCGCTTAGTCACATCGTAGCTGGTTTTAAGTCTACCATGGACGGTTACGATGTTATGGCTTATTCTCCAATTGTCAATGGAGAAATTGTATTGGATTTTTACTTCCGGACAAGGCTGTGGGCGGGACTGGGGAGCTCTATGCATTCCTATCCACGATATTCCGCAGCCAACAATGGGGGTCGCCATGACACCGAGACGGTTTTCTATTTCCGGCGAAGCTGCATTGTATCTGTTTTAACGTGACGGTTTACGGTGCTTAACATATCATAACGCATATAAAAGTCAACTTTTCTATTTTATATCGGTTATATGTGATGCAGTATATACATGCTGAGGGCAGAATTGTCAACATTTCGAACGAAATCTAAGTTGAGGCATAACCTAGTTTGCTATGGAGAACGCACATGTTAACAGAATGAACGGAAGTTGAAAACAGTATCGTAACCATCGCAACGATACATATTTCCGGGTTAAGGAAAGAGGTGGATAGCAAGTGGTCCCATAATGGCCGCCGCCATGTAGGCTTCAGAATTTTGACGTAGATGCTCTATCCAGGTATTCTTTATAGATCAGTGGTGTTTGCTAGTACAATAATATGTGTCAGAGCATCTATGCCACCTGTGTGTCTGAATAGTCAAGCCCCCAGATCTGTGCTAGCATATCCCTATCAGTGGTTGGCTGGTTTTTACAACCTTCCAAGTATAGGTACTAATACTGTCATTTACAGACAAATATCCTCTGAATGTGGATATGGGCTTACATGGTACATATCAGTCCCAAGTGCATCAGAATGACACAAGGAGTTGAGACACTTGTCTGTTATGTATGTTTGTGTTAGAAATGCACCCCAGGCTACTGCCATTACTGAGAGACTGAAGACTCCATTGACCTTGTCAACGTTATGCTTTGTCCATCAGAGGAGCCATGTCCTCCCAGCCTAAGACAGCCTAATAGTTGGCTCTGCCTGTCTCACTGTGTGTGTGTGTGTGTGTGTGTGTGTGTGTGTGTGTGTGTGTGTGTGTGTGTGTGTGTGTGTGTGTGTGTGTGTGTGTGTGTGTGTGTGTGTGTGTGTAGGTAGTGTGCCCTTGCGAGAGTGTAGATGTGTGTTGAGGCTAGCGGCAGCAGTAGAACTAATTTGTTCCAAGGTGAAAGTGATTCGGTCTGGGTGTGCGTGCGTGCGTGCGTGCGTGCGTGTCCCTCCCACACTATCCTCTCGTCTGACATCTAGGGCTGCGTAATGAAGGGGTGGAGCGTTGAGCAAACATATTAAAAATCAGTAGACAGCGAGAGATAAAGGAGGAAGGAACTTAAAGTTCATCTACTCACAGAATATTTACCATTTATTGTTCTTCCACTGATGCCATTTCAACCAAATGTATGATGGCATTTGCAGCATCTGCCCCACTAAATAAGCATCTGAATAAGCATGTCTTGTAATATCATAAGCTACCTGGTTGATCTACTACCCTCGGCAGGATGTTGCAGATGGGAATAGCTCTGGCTGGTTAAGTCTTCTGAGATTCATTTGTGACGTGAAAGCTTAGAAGTATGGACACTTCACATCTTTGAAATTCTCTGTGGGAAGATGACACTGTAGTGAATTCCTTGTCATATCTTATTCTAAGTCCAACCTAAGAAGGACCGTTTCACCTCTGTCATTTGATTTTCAGTTGTATTTCTCCCAAAACGAGCCTCAGTGGGGAGAATCACGACTGTCTCTCTTTTGAGACATACTTGCCTGTCAGATGTGCTCATTGTTTATGTTTTAGGCTGGCTGCAAGGAGGCATCTTCTTATTAAGGTCTGCTCCTGTCTAAATAGATTATCTCAATTGTCCGACATGTGTGTCATTGCTCTGGGATTAGACACTCACACAGAGCCAGGTGTGAATATTTGACGATGTTTGACAAAATGTCACATAGGTTTTCAGAAACTCTGACGCTTTTACCTATATGCAATATATCTTTATGTATCTTACTATGTCTATGTCTGCTGTTCATCCGTAAAATGATACTCTAGAGACATAATTCACTGTCTGCAATGGGTGCATGTCAAATGAACTGACTCACTATGTTTGGCATCTGCTGAATCTGATTGCCTGCCACAACTGCTTGTCTGTTTACTCTTCAGAGTCCAGTTAGCATTTATTACATTGGCTTTTTTATTTCTTTTTTTATTTTACTCTGCAGTCTGAAAACGGATTACATTAAGTTGATGTGTTTTGAGTTGACTGCAACATCTGCTGGGAAATCGTTTTTCACTTCACCCTAGAATGATCATTGTTCTGACATGCAAAACTAGTCATTTGTTAACATTGTATTCAAAGTTGGCCCTTATTATTTCCTGCTTAAAACAAATAAGTTGTTCTTGGTGTTCCGAAAGATAAATGGAACTTTTTAGACTGCAGTATTTCCAGTGCCTAAACAACCATGTTGTGTGGCCGTCTTGCAGTCCCATTAAAATGTTGTACGGATATTTAGTTTTGCCTTTAACAAAGGTTTCTGTTGGACTAATCTATCTTTGGTGCTGGTTGCCCTTCACACAGACACTCATTCATTAGCCTGCTGTCTTTTCCAACCGTCTTACCCAAAGGCAAACATTTGTTGGAACACTTGGTGAGTGTTGGCCCTTAGAGGAGTTGCTCTGTACCCCCAGTAGGTGGTCCAAATGTTGGTGTGAGGCTATTCATCCTTCTTCCTCTCAGTAAAAATTCAGACCAGGGAGTGTAAGCCTCCACTGTACAACAAAGATTGTTTTGTTATTGATTTTGAATATTTTGATTTGATTCTGGGTTTTCTTGGTTTTTATTTATTGTACTGTAGATCTATGAGACATTATTGCCAGTGTTCTTTGAATATTTCAGACATGCAGTTGTTAGTTATGGCATCTGTCAGAAGATTCAGTTTGCTTTTTGTCGTTTGTTGGAAATGCATATTCTTTTCATATGTTTCACTATTTGTATGCATCACAGGAATTATAAAGATTGTCCTCTTTTTTTGTCCTTGTCTGCTGTTTTCTTGTCTCAGAATATGAAGATGGCAGCCTGTCTTCGTGGGTGAACAGAGAGCGTTTCCAGGGTTACCTCCAGATTGATGGCTTTACACTCTATGAACTGGGAGAGACAGGTGTGGTATTGTCAGGGCAGCATCCATCCTTCAAGGCATACTCCCAAATAGTTTTAGGCAAACGTAACCATCCATCTATTAGTCTATATAACAGTGCCCTTGAGTTGGCCAACAGTTCTGCCTCCACTGGGGGATAAAGACCTACTTGCACATTTCATTGGTTGCTTCAATGGAAGCCAGACTTGACTGCTTCAGGCTATGGCAACAGACTCATAATTAATGTTTTATTTTACAGGGTCTGATGCAAATTGGTGTTAAGATTAATACTGTGGTAATACACAATGTGTTCTCCCTATATATACTGTATATTGAGCCTTTGTATCAAGTATAAGGTGAATGGTTTTCCACTTTTCTGACTTGTTTCAGGTAAATTGGTGGCGATTGCCATCATTGATGAGAAGGAGCATGCAGAGGACAGTGGCAGGTGAGAGGCAGCTTTAAGTGCTCGCTCACCCTGTGACAAATGACAAACACCTTGGCTGTCATGGAAACCAGGAGTTGGCACTCCAATGCAAGCACGTCCTTTGTCACTCTGGCTGTGTTCGGAATGGATATGGGCCAGATTAAAGCATATTGCTCTTTCAAAGGCATTGGTTTGGGTTGTGACATCTCCTTCATTTGCTGTTCTCTCTCTCTCTCTCTCTCTGTCTCTCTCTCTTTCCACTCTTCTTTCTATACACCATCCTACCTCTGTCTCTGTCAGGCTGAAGAACCTTATTCAGAGGGTGTCCACAGAGTACCGGGATCACTTCAACAGGTAAGCCACTATGGAGCGAGTCATGGAGGTAGAAACTCACCTGGCCTCAGATTCATTTGCATCTGCCATCATCAAAGGGGAGCTTTGTGAGCGCACTGAAATGTTTTGGAGGGTAGGAGTCACATAATATTTGCCTTTTCAAAACTGTTCTCTGGGTTGGCTCAAGCTTCACTCACTAGAACCCATTGTGTTTTGAAAATATAATGGCGGCATACTGTTGTTGGCCCTGATGGCTTGTGTCGCCAAGCTGATCAAACGGCCCCTTTGAAATTTGAAGAGCCATAAATGTTGGTATGCATGGGTTTGAGCGGTAATTGAAAAAATAATATTTCATAGTCCTGGTTTCCAATCCCTTTCTGTGCAGCAGGTCCACAACCACCCTCTGCACTCCTCCAAAACCAACAGCCTATTTGTTGTTCATTCTGCAAGACCTGCTGGCCACTGGCCACTTGTCACGAAAGGCAGAAAACAAGTCCAGCGTGTGTGTGTGTGTGTACACGCTTTAGAAGTCTCTCCTCTCTGTCTGAAAAGTAAGCAGAACTGAAGGGCCATGTCTCGGCAGCAGCCTCCACAGTGTTGGTGATTTGTCAAAGGAAGCTGAGCTTTTGTCCCCACACTGTTCTATACTTGGCCAGATACCTTGTGGAGATTTGTCCTGGAATCTGTAACGGCACGAGCCTCTGATGCTTACAAGACGCGGGGAAGGTTTATTCTCTCCAATCATAGTGATGTGGCTCTTTTTCCAGGTGGTTCCATCCCAAGCCATTGTAGTCGATGAGACCTGCACTTCAAGCATTATGCTGCCTCTGGCTGCTGTCTGTTTTACCACCCGTCACTTGATTGGATCTCTCATTCCCTCTCCAGTCCCCTCGTTTCTTTTCTCCCCTTTCTGTATGGAAGATGTCTGACAGAGATTAGCCATCTCTTCTTGATTTTTGACGGAACGGAGCATCGTAGGCTGTACTTAATTGCATTAAGCTGTCACACAAAATCCCTTCAATGTGTACTTGTGTGTTTGTACGTGTGTGTGTGTGTGCAGGGACCTGAGCCTGCTAACCAACCATTAGATGTCAAGTGAATTAGGCAGTGGGTGTGACTTGGTAATGGGGGGGGGGGGGTGTTAGGCAGTGTGTATTTTAGCCCAGCATAGCCCAGGCTATTACTGCATGCAGAGTTACTGAATGCAGTGTGTGTGTGTGTGTCTGTGTGTCTGTGTGTCTGTGTGTGTGTGTCTCTGTGTGTGTCTGTGTGTGTGTGTGTGTGTGTGTGTGTGTGTCAATATGGCCAGTGGGTGGAAAATGAATGTTGTTGTGGATAGATGTGGAGGTCTAATGCATACATAATGCATGCATGCACACTCATACTCCAAATACTGGCGCTAATATTAAGACTGTAGGCTGTGGCTCAGTGCAGACATTCCAAGCTTGGGAAAGGCTTTCTCATCACCCCTGGGCGGCCCACAAACTTAATGCTAAAGTACGTTTATTTATTTGTTCATCAAAGATGATGAAATTCCAAGTACAAATGTCTGCAGCTATCTAAGGTGTTTGAAAACAATGTAATGCAATCACAATGTGGAATATGATGTATACTGAGGTAAACACAGACTCATAGAATAGCACACGGGTGCGTATGGAAATGGTCTCAGTCTCTTGGTATTATCTGTGGAGACGGAGGCTTTCTGCACATGAGCAGTCTTCCCTGATAAGTGTGATTTTCAAATGTCTTTATGTATTTCTCTCTCTTTTCTCCAATTGAGAGTGCACAAATATACTGTTGCAAACCCAGGGGAGTCAGCATGATGTCTTTAGATAAGATCACATATGAGGGCAGTTGATCTACCCAAGCTTCAGTAATCAGCCTTGCGGCCACATATACTGTAGGAGGAGAAGAGGAAAAATAGAAGAAAGAGATAGACATTTGTGCACAAGAAACTCTCCCACAATGGACCATTTTCCTAGACAACGAGATACAGATTGAATTCTGCCCAATGGTATGGATTAACGACCCCAAGGAGAGATGAGGACCGATCGAGATCTTTCTGAACGTAGGGTGTCACACAATAGGCTCAGAGAGCTCCGCTTCCCTCTCAGGTGGTGCTTGGATATTGAACAATGATGTTCAACGCTATTCAGTTCTTTTATCCGCATGAGCAGTGTGTGGCCAGCGTTTCTCTCCGTATACTAAACATGGTTGTGTTGATAATACAGAAGCTCAGGGTTCTGTGTGATTGATTTCAGCATCAGTTTTAAATGTGTTTTTTTTTTTCATGGTAGGCACGTGACTTGACGGCAGTTCTTTCTCTTTGCAGGGATTTCCAATTTGGCCACATGGAAGGAAACGACTACATCAATGGCCTCATCATGGGGTGAGTACATCTCGCTCTCCTCTGCATGCGTCTGCCGCCGCTGCTCTCCCGACGCTCGTATCAAAAACAGGCTCTAACCAAGGGAGGCCTTCGCTCGTCTGAGATGAGAATTATGACCCACGGATTCAAAGTACAACTTGGAATGAAGTTTGTTGTGGCTGTAAGCAGGTAATTACGTAGTCTACGTGGTGAGCCAAAGACATGGCTTTTCTCCACTTCCCGTTAAGGTTATATTTATTGTCATAGTTAGGAGCTAGTGGAGGAGTGAGTTGGCCCTCCGTGTGGTCTGCAGCCAGCTGCTTGGTATGAGGTGAAGGGCGGAAGGTCAGGACTCCGTCTGCTGGTAGGCTTGGGCAGGAAGTGGACTGTATAATGAATGTAGAGAAGAGGGAAAGAGTGTCTGGTAATGATGGAAGTCTTGCTCCGTAAAGTGGAACCATGCTAGGCCACTGGGTCTGGCGGTTGCGGAGCGTGTTCGTAGGTGGCGGCGTAATGAATGTCTCGGCGGTGATGAAAGGCCCCACACTTTTGAGGCGGTCTCCACGGGGCTGGAGGTTAGATGTGGTGCGGTGCGGTGCGGTGCGGAGCGGAGCGGACGGGGCGGCGGGTGGTGTGGCTCGGGGGCGGGCAGCGTGGAGCAGCCCAGCGTTGGCAGGGTGTGGAGCTCAGAGACTCTTATTTCTGACTCCCCCACTTTTAATTAGCCTCAGACCACAGAGAGGAGCCAGACTCTGAGCCTGATACCGCTGGGCTCCTTTGGGGGGGGGGATGCCATTTAAAAAGAGCTTGTATACGTATCTCATGTTTGTGTGTGAGTGTGCGCGTGTGTGTGTGGGTGAGAATTACGAAAGCTCTTTATTTGAACCAGCGAGGCAAATAAATGCATTAGAAATCTGAAATGAGTGCTGAATATGCAAACATGCACTCCTTTGAACTTTGAAAGGGAACACGAAACAATCAAGCTCCTGTGCCTGCAGCAGAGAGCTATAGCTGCGGTGTGCGTTAGCCTGTTGGGTGTTAGAGTGGAAGTGAAGGACAGTGTAGCCAGTTAAAGCTTTCTTATCTGATTCACTGGAGCAGAGAAGGATCATTCGCAGCGAATTGAAACATGGAGCGCACCAAGCGTGTGGTACAGTATAGCACACTGTATCTTCATAGCAAGGGTTTGTGTAGTGTGTGGCTGTTTGTGGTTGAAGTATATGACGAAAAAGACAAAAATGAAAATATGTACAGATTATTCTAGATTTTTCAGAAACAAGACTAATGTTTTTTTTTTCTCATTGTCTGAGGATCGGATAATTTTGCCGATACGTACACCACCATGGGTATGGAACATTTGACTCTATGGCCGTGTACACTACAGCGCGTACGAGAGCACAGCGCGTTTGCCGTGGCAGCTGTGCTCTCTCACTCTGAGTGAAAGGCTCGGCGGCTGCAGGATTAATTGCCCTCCTTTGAGGAATGAAATCCCTCGGCCTGTCAATGGCCACTAATCCGCTCCTCTGGGATCTTGGTCTGAGTCAAATCTGATGCCTTTTATATTCACTGCCTGCCACCCCTCTCTGCCAGCCTGGACACGCGCATACCCACACTGGGTCTCAACGCACATATACACACACACATGCCATTTATAGGCATACATACACACACACACACTCAGACACATACACACACAGACAGACACACAGACACACACACATGCACGCACACATGCACGCACACACACCACACACACACACACACACACACACACACACACACACACACAATTGCACGCACGCACGAACGCAAGCACGCACGCACATGTACAGACAGGATGAGACATTTATACAGTCAGACACACACACACACACACACACACACAGACAGACACACAGACAGATTACACTGCACTGGCATGGACTGTATGCAGCAGCCTGTGGCAGAGCTGCTCAATCCAACCAAATCATATGCGCTTTCCATCTCGCTCCGAGTCTGTTTGAACATGAGATTATCATCGTGGCTCGGCTCGCGCCGCACATATGGCACGCAATTGAGGCTCCCGCAACACGTCGTGAGGGAGCGAGCGCTGCAGTCGCTCTGGAAACCGGGGCTGCCGTGCTCCCGTTCTGATCTCTGATAGGAAGACGTCGCTGCGTGCAGAGGACCACGATCTCCATAAAACCCCCCATCTCTTGTCTATTCATGGGGACACGCTATGTTTCTGCTGAACTATTACCACCCCGGTGAATTATTCAGAGTGCCTGCTGAGTTGCATGCACATGCTCACAGTCAGACACGACTTTGTCACTGGAGAGGCAAATGCCCATCGAGTAGGAAAAAAGTTGTTCTTTTTTTGTCCCCCCCCCCTCCCCCCCCTCCATCTCTTTGGCCAGAAGCAATGCTTTTAGCATGTTGAAGCTTCTTT